>NW_027185761.1:14919746-14943935 GCF_028583685.1 Petaurus breviceps papuanus | reverse complement strand
TCCCAGCTCTGACATCTTGTGTTCTGAAGCCTCTCCCAGCTCTGTCATTCTGTGTTCTAGGGTCCCTCCTAGCCCTAACATTCTATGACTCCACCATTAATTCTCCTAAAATCTTATTTTCATCTTTCTACTTCTGGCTCACCTACGACATAAACAAACTACTCTGCTTGTCTTTCAAGATCCTCCACAACCTGGCCCAGCCATCCTTAGCTCCCCCAAATCTTCTCCCCAGGATCCCTCATTGCCCCTCATACCCATTCTCTGTCTCTGTGCCTTTGTTCTCACTGTTTCCCCCATCTAGCACAAAACATCCATCTTGTTGCTGTTTGGTGATTTCAGTCATGTCCAGCTCTTTGATGGACAACCCCATTTGGGGTTTTCTTGGCAGAGATACTGGAGAGATTTGCCATTTCCTTTTCTAGCTTATTTTACAGATGAGGAAACTGAGGCAAACAGGGTTAAGTGACTTACCCAGGGTCACACAGCTAGTAAGTGTCTAAGGCCAGATTTGAATTCAGGAAGATGAATCTTCCTGACTACAAGCCTGGCGTTCTATCCACTGTACCACCTAGCCACCCTAACCACCTTCCATTTATCCAAAAGCTATTTCTCTTTCAAGCCCACCTCCTTCCAGCTCTCCTCTCACTTCTCTCTAATCCATAGTAATGTGTTCCTCCTCTGAATTCCTCTACCATGGACTCTTTGTACTGCAAATTGATTATATGCTTCTTTCCAGTTCACAGTACTACAATCTTTGATCCCACATCCAGCACAAGCATCTCAAACTACAGACTGAATTGTTTTGAATCCTAATTCTGTTACTTACCAGCTGCATGATCTTGGACAGTCAGTCAACTAGTCACCAAGAATTCATTAAGAACTTACTATGTGCGGGGCGGCCAAGTAGCACAGTGAGTAAGAGCACCAGCTCCAGTATCGGCATGACCTGGAGATCAAATCCAGGGCTCAGACACTTAGCACCCACCCAGAAACACCTGGCCGTGTAACCTTGAACAAGTTACTTAACCCCAATTGCTTAAGGGCGGCCAGGTGGCTCAGCGAGTAAGAGCACTGGCTCCAGTGTTGGGATGACCTGGATCGAAGCAAGTTACTTAATCCCAATTGCTTAAAAAGAACCTACTATGTGTCAAGCACTGTGTGGGCCCCCTAGAGACGGAAGATCCCACTTCCACTTGGGGAATCTGAGCTGGGGTCACAGGTGATCTCCTGCCAGAGGTCACAATCTGTCATAGTTGCTTCTGGGTGGGTGGGGAAGTGAGGAGGGAAAGGGGGCCATACTGGGCCATACTCTGTTCAGCAGCTGACCAGCCTCCCCTGTTTCTATGTGACTGTCAGCTAGAGCAAGCAGAGAGTTGCAGGCCTGGGGAAAACCTCTCTTGTTGGTCCCTCTGCTGGCTGGCTCAAGGCCTTTGTAGGGATGTGGCTGGAAGCCCTGTGAAAATCTCACTGGGTTTCTGCTGTGAACTTCCTGCCAGAGCAGGGAGAAAGGAATTCTAGTTACTGAAAGTCTTCTTAAACATCTCTCCTAGGGTAAGAGAGTGAGCATGAGTAGTGAAAAGAGTAGAACTCTGCATTAGGAAACCTGGGTTCGAGTCTTGACTCTCATACAAATTTAATAGCTGTGTGACTATTAGAAAGATAGTTCCCATCTTTGAGCCTCATCTGTAAAATAGGTATGTATGTGTGTATATATATATATATATATATATATGAAATAGGTATTTGCACAGTCTGCAAAAAAGGCTTTGTAAACCTCATAGCACCATAGAAATGTGAGGCATTCTCCCAAACAGCTGTGTCTAATTCCCTGGAACTGATCTCATCAAGAGAGGGCTTTAGGTGGAGTCATTTTGAGCAGCCCAAGGGGAAATGGCCTGAGGCATAAGGGTGAGGTTCAGGGTCTTCTAGGCTATAGGGCAGGGAAAGGGGGAAGGGTCTCATCAGGCAGAGCCTTTCTGGTTTTGCTCAGCATCTCCCCATTTAACCCCAATGGCTTTGGGGAGCAAGGGATTCTGGGTAGGGGAAGGTAGGCTAAGGCCATCGACTGATTACTGCCTTCCAAAGAAAGCTGTGCTTTTTAACCCCCACCCATGGAAACCGTCCCATCACAGCCAACTAAACAGGGAAATAGCAACACAAACACAGTAACTGGATTCACTGAACACCACCCACACCTCCTTCCTTTCTGTCAGTGTCTTGGCTTAACCCAAATGTCTACACTCCTCTGGCACTTTGGAAATGTGAGCTATCAAAAACATATAAGTCTTTATTTTTTATAAGAGAGCACTATATCATCAATATTTACTAAGCACCTACTGCATAGCCAGCACTGTGCTAGGAATTATGGGAGAGAATAAAGTATAAAACGTTATCTCAGTCCCCAGCCAGTTTACAATCAAGTTAAGGATGAAAAGTAAACTAAAGGTATAATTCAATTCAATTCAGTAAACTTTTATCAGGTACCTATTGTGTGCTTGGTACACTGCTTGGTTTGGATGACATAAAGACAAAAATGAAAATCCTTGACCTCAAGGAGTTTCCATTCTACTGTGGAAATACAGCATGTATACAACTACATTAATACAAAGTAAATCCAAGAGGGAGAATCAGTAGCATGTAACTGGGGAGGTTTTAATGAAAGATCTCATGAAGCAGGTGGTACCTGAACTATGCTTTGAAGGAAGTTAGGCAGAGGTGAGGAGGGAAGCTATTTCAAATGATGGTGGACTTCGTACAAAGACACAGAGGTGAAGACAGAACACTAGGCGTGGTGAATTGCTAGTATAGCTCTCTCTCCAGGATGAGTTTCCTAATTCTCCGTAGCATTAGCAGGTTGACTCTCTTAGAAGGCAGATGACTATTTCACCCATAGTGGTATTAGGAACAACCTTGAGGGAGTTTCTAATACTACAGCCTATGAGCCCCCATCTGGTATGCTCACCATTGGTTATCTGGCAGAAAATGGCATTTACTAATAGGTATAGTAAGAACAGTTGGTACAAAGACATTCTTCCAAAAGTCTGGGGCACCTTTTGCAACACATACACACCAAGTCTGTGCAGAAAGTGGTGACAAACTTACAATATAATGATGAGACACATATGTAGAATATGTCCAAAGGGTAAATTCACAACTTTTGGTTATTGCTGGAAGTACCTTTTTCTAGTTCAAGAGTCTCAAGCCTTGAAGCAATTTCCTCTCTAAGATTCCTGTCTTTCTAAATCTGTCTGTGCTGCTTGTCCATGTTTTTCCTTAGTGCATCTCTTTCTGCTCTAGAATGGACACCTTGTTATCTACTGGTTTGGTCTCTTCAATGACAGGGTCAATGGGAAAGGAAGAGTGTAGCCCCCAACCTTGTTCCAATCTGGTACAAGGGTCTGTCTCCACTTGCAGGGAAACTCCTGAAGCTTGACTGCTTTCCTGCTAGACTGAGCACCTCTGTTGGCTTGCTATATAAAACATAGGGCCCAATCACAAAGTATTCCTGTGGTGTGTCATCTGCTTTTATCTAATAACCCAAGTGCTTCCCTCCAAAATTGATCAAAGATTTGTTCACACCAAATTAACAATTTTGATTGATTCACTTGAGAAGTCTGGGCCTTTTGTGTTTACATGAATAAGGATAGAGATAAAAACCCCCATTTTTATACTATCATACTAGAATATGTGTGTGTGTGTATGTGTGTGTAAAGGAGACAATCGAGGGGAGGATTCATGGTGATGGGGCTTCATTTTTGGCAGTAAAAGGAGGTGGTATCAGAATCAAACAGAAGTACAATGAAATAGCCCTTGTTTCAGCTGGTACTTGGTTTCCCCCTTAATTTTATGGGTCTCTGGGTCACAGAGAGATGTTGGAAAGGTGGAACTGAATAACCTCTTAAGTCTAATTATTAATGGAGGAGAAGAGGTCATGCAGCTGAAGGTCTTTAAAAATATGGAGGAGCCACACATTGCATTAGTCACTGGGCTGCTCTCTGGCCTTCCTGGGGCTGGAATGGCTGAATTCAGCCTGGTGTGTTGACTGGTAGGGACATTGTGAAAAGATGCTGACCCACGGGCTGCCCTGGGCAAAGTCTCTTAGCCCCAGAATCCAGAGGTCTGGGGTGAATTGACCAGAGGGCTATCCAGGAGTTTGGAATGGCGATGACTAGGGATCACGATGGAGCAGGACCATTCGCAACTTTTCCCATAAGACCCTGAAAACCAGGAGGCTTGAGAGTGTTTCCCTACAAAGGCCTTCAGGTGTGTCAGTCTCTCCTTTCCTGGGAAACTATGATACCTGATGCATAAAGGGACAGTAAAAAAAAATGCAGACTAAATTTAATGGGGGCAAATACTAGCTGTTGGGAAGCTTTGGTCTTTAGTAAAACTTCCATTTAATCTATATGTGAGTGGGTAGGTAGGTATTCAGGGTTATGGTGAGAATGAAAAACAGGAGTGTAGAATCTAGTGAGATGGAGGCAAAAGGATCCAAGAGAGATGAATGAGTTATTATTTGAACAACAATATCCCCAAACAAGAGCTCAGGGCACTAGAAAATATGGTGATATGTGCACACATGGAGGATAAATGAACCTAGCAGTTCAAGCTTTGAGCACCACGAAGTGACCTGACCAGCTATAGCAAACCTAGGGGAGATCAGGAGTTCACACATGCCCAGTTGAGCAATGGGAGGCAGCTCAACCCTTAAGTGCCACCTTAAAGCTTACTCAGTTATATAAAGGGCTTCAAGTGGCCACTTTAAGATGCATGACTAGTGTTCCTAATAGATGCCACACTGTCCTGCCTTTCCAGCCAAAGTTTGTCCAGGCAGTGAAACGTGATCTACCCAGAGTTCAGGGAATAAATGTGGTCTTTGGATCAGGATACAAAGCTCAATAGTGGAATAAGAAAAGTCTGTATTCCACAAAGGGTTCTTATAATAAATGTTTGGTTAATAGAGAAAAAGAGTTCTTATAATTTCCCACACTTAATGAGGAGACTGGGCTAAATGATCTCTAGGGCCACCTTCTCTAAACTCCTAAGATTATTCTATCAGTCTAATCCATCTCCATGCAGCTAGGTGGCACCATGGTGCATAGATCTCCAGGTCTGGAGTCAGGAAGACTTATCTTCATGAGTTCAAATCTGGCCTCAGACATTTGTGTGTCCCTGTGTGACCCTGGGCAAGTCACTTAACTCTGTTTACTTCAATTTCCTCATCTGTAAAATGAGCTGGAGAAGGAAATGGCAAACCACTCCAGTATCTTTGCCAAGAAAACCCCAAACGGGGTCATGAAGAGTTGGACACCACTGAAAACCTCTGAACAACTGCAATCCAATTCTTTACTTGATTCAGACATCTGATTAGCTTCCCCTAAGAGAGTGCTTACCCAGGACCAGACAAGCCTGACAATGACCAGATGTCAAAATGTTTAGTTATCTGGAAGTCATAGGGGATGGGGTCTTAAATGTACTTGTGTGTGTTAAGGTTACATAGCTTTCCTGGGAAGTGGGAGTAATTCCATGTCCTAACCTTTATCTCCCCCAATCCCACGCTTCATTGTCTCTTCTGAGGGATATCACTTGGTACAGGCACTGGGTGTATGGCCCTTTTTACACATTCTTCTCTGACATCATAAAGGAAGCAGCTGCCAGAGGACATTTATGCAGGCAATTCCACCATTCCAACCCTGAGGTCAACTACTTGAGCCCATGTAGGGAACTATGAATTATACTGCCCAAAGGGAAGTATTTGCTTTTAACACTTCCCTTTGCCATGATCTGAGCCCCAATGATTCAGAGATACTCTTAAACCATGGACGATGACAGGGTATGATTAGAGAATAAATGTGCTATGAAGGAAAGACTCATAATCTGGGAGTCAGGAGACTTGCAAGGTTCTAGGGCTGGTTCTGACATCAACTAGCTGTATGACCTTGGCCAAATCTCTTAGTCTCTCTGAGTCTCTGTTTTCCTCATCTGCAAAGCAAGACCCATTGGGCAACCTGTGAAGCCTATGGGCTCCTTTTCAGATCAATCTTTTTAAATATACAAAATAAAATACAGAAAATTAGGGAAGGGAATAAGCATTTATTAGGCACCCACTGTGTGCCAGGCAAAAAGGAAATCAATTATATAGAAAGAAAGACATAATTTCCTCCTCCAATTCAAATTTATAGAGCCCTCAAAATTTTCTTATGAGCCCCTTGAGGATCCATGGACCCCAGGAGAAGCCCTGGACTGGATGATCTTAGAGATTCCTTTCAATTCTAAACTCAAGATCCTGTGATCTCTAAGGTGCCTTGGAGCTCAAAGGCAGGAGGGAGATTTGCATTTTCAAAGAGCCTGCTGTGGGACAGTTTTGACAGCTGGAAAGTCTCCTTCTGTTGAGCTGCTTCACTGCTGATGCATTTAGAGAAGAGCAATGTCATTGTTTCTAGAGTTGAGAACCAAAGAAAGAATCCAAAGGAAAAGTCAAGTTACAGAGGACCTTGATGCCAACCTAAGGAATCTGGAATGGCTCTGTAGGCAGAGTACGGAAATCCAGATCATGTATAAGATGTATTTTTCAGCTAATGTGTTTTGGGGGATCTGTAAACTGGGCAGTGGTAAATGGCAGAGTCATGATGTCTGCCTTCTCTTGATTCACCCAGTTTCCTAGCAGATGACACAAGTTCTCAAGTTCCTGGGGATCCCTCCAGCTGGCCACATCTGCATTTCCCCTGGAACCGAGGCCAGTGAACCTCGGATGTTTCCCTCCCCAGCCCAGGGACAGAGGCCAGGGTTCCTGTGCCTGGTGCCTGGCCCTCATCGTTGATGCTCTCCAGTAATGGCTTACATCAGCTGTCCTTTGCCAAATCTGTTCCTTCCTTCACATCAGCTCTTCGGAAATCAGGTTTTCCAACCCACCCCCACAGCTAGGAACCCACATCGGACAGATGGCTCATTTCTTCCCTTGGCTACTGTTGCTTCCTCAGCAGTCACTCCCCACCCTCCAGCTCATGTTGCTCAACACCACGGGGCCTGACTCTCTCCCTCCTCTCATGTACTGACCTCTGCCTTCCATGTTCTCTTCTCAGTACCCCACCAACTGGCTATAGGCATCACGGTCATGCTCATGCTTTGCTTTCATTGCCTTCTCTTCTTCTATTTTTTTTAAAGCAATTGGGGGGTTAAGTAACTTGCTCAAGATTACAGGGCCAGGTGTTTCTGGGTGGGTACTAAGTGTCTGAGCCCAGATTCAATCTCCAGGTCTTCTCAACACTGGAACCAGATCCCAGGCCAACCTGACTCTGGGGCCGGTGCTCTTACTCTGTGTGCTACCTGGCTGCCCCTCTCTTATTCTGTTTTGACCAACATTTATTATGTACCTATCTTGTGTGCAAGAGAAAGGCAGGGGAGAGCGGGCAGTGGAAAAGGAGTGTGTGAGGTGAAACAAACAAACAACAAATCAGTAAAATGGAACAAAAATTAACTTCTAGCTTCGGGCCTCAAGGGAGCTTGCTGAGCTCAATAAATAGGCTTGTTAACAGGGCACATTCATGATGAGAATGATGCTGAAAATGGTGATGATATAATAATACAATTTAAGATAACCTCAGACACTTCCTAGCTGTGTGACCCTGGGCAAGTCACTTCACCCTGCCTCATTTTCCTCACCTGTAAAATTCATTTTATTGGAGAGACAACATGTACATAAATAAACATATACAAGATAAAAATGAGATATATTTTTTTCAAAGCAGTACTGATAGGTGGGGAATCAGGAAAGATTTTTGTAGAGAGTGATTCTTGAGCAGAGTTTTGAAGGAAACAAAGGATTGTAAGAGGTGGAAGTGAGTATTCCAGAGATGGGATAGCAGCTAGTGCAGAGTTCTGGGGGTAAGAGATGGAGTGTCTTGTGTCTGGAACAGCGACATAGTCAGTATGGGTGGGATGTACAGTGCCAGAAGGGGAGTGAGTGCTGAATAACAGGGTAGGGTGAGGCCAGGTTGTAAAAGGCTTTAAAAACCAAACAGAAGAGTTTATATTTGATCCTTAAGATTGTGGTCAGACCTACACTTTGGGAAAATCACTTTGGAGCCTGTATGTGGGAAGGATGGGAGAGGGAAGGGAAAATAATTGGGAAGTGAGTAGAATAGTCCAGGCAGGAGGTGACAAGAGTCTGAAATAGGGTAGTGGCTATAGGAGCAGGGGGAAGTGGACAAATGTAAGAGATGAAGCAGGAGAAACAAGACTTGGCAACTGATTGTAAAAGTGGGGTTAAAGTGAGGAATCAAGGATAAAGCCAAGATCAAAACCTGGATGATGGCAAGGATGGTGGTGCCCTTGACCCAAAGGGGGAAGTTTGGAAGAAGGATGGGTTTGGGTGCAGTTTTGGACTCAAGATTCCTGTGAGACATCCAGTTTGAAATATCCAATAGGCAGTTGGACACGTGTAATTGGAGCCCAGAGGATAGATAGATTTGGGAGTCATTTGTGTCAAAAAAGTAATTAAATCTGTGAAAGCTGATGAAGCCACTGGGTGTGAGAGTTTCAAGGGAGCAGAGAACTCAGGCCAGAACCCTGGGAGATGCCCACAGTTAGAGGATGGGATAGATTAGAGTTGCCAAACATGCAGTCCAAACACTCCCAAGTATAGCCCATTCTTGACTAAAATGTAATTGGGAAATAGTGAACAAAATCAATACAAATGTAATAAAACATAATGTTTTAAAACTAACTCTCCATGTGACCCACAGGGATCCTTGTGTATGGTTTAGTGTCCCTACCCCCATTTCTATTTGAGTTTGATACCACTGCTATAGAAGATAAACCTACAGAGGAGATTGTAAGGATTCGTCAGGCAGGTATGACCTCTTCTTCCTCCTTCCTTCTTTCTCTTCTTCCTCCTTCCTTCTTTATCTTCTTCCTCCTTCCTTCTTTATCTTCTTCCTCTTTTCCTCCTCCTTCCTCTCCTCTTTCTCTTCCTCTCTCTCCTCCTCCTCTTCATTCTTCCCTCTTCCTCCTCATTCTCTTCTCCTTCCTCTTCTCTTTGTCTTTCACCTCCTTCCTCTCCTTCTCTTCTTTCTGCTTCTCCTCCCCATCCTCCTCCTTGTCTGAGAAGTATATTCTCTGGCTTAATCTGACCATTCATAGGATGATTGTGAAGGTCAAATGGAATAATAAATGTGAAACTTTTGAAAAACTTTGAAAAGTGCAAAGCAATTTAGAAAGAGAAGACACTGTGATCATCTGATCCCCTCTACTAATAGCTCGGATAACAAAAATAGCAAACACACACATGTATACACACAGCATATGTGTATATATAAACACATGTATATATGTATGTGTATACACATATGTGACATCACTTTAGGACTTGCTAAGCACTATACATGTATTATCTCATTTAATCCTTACAACAACCCTGTGAGGTAGGTGCCATTATTATCTATATTTTATTTTTAGAATTTTATTTTTTTGCTTTTTGGAGGGGGAAGGCAGGGCAATTGGGGTTAAGTGACTTGCCCAAGGTCACATGGCTAGTGTTAAGTGTCTGAGGCCGGATTTGAACTCAGGTCTTCCTGACTCCAGGGCTGGTGCTCTATTCACTTAGCCATCTAGCCGCCCCTATTATCAATATTTTATGGGTGAGGAAACTGAGACATAGAAGGTTAAGTCACTTGCCAGGGTCACCCAGCTGGTTGTATTTTAACTCCAAGGACAGCACTCCATTTACTCTGATGTTCGGCCCCCACCTGAGGTGACCTGCTGCATTCAGACTCACAGAACTGATAAGTATGACAAGTAGCCACAGGAGGTCAGAGGCATGTCTCCTTGTCTCCAAATCCAGTGGCATTTCCATTGTGTTCTGCTGCCTTTTAGTTGGCTATCAGGTAGCTGCTGGACACTAGTGGAGACATATCTAGTATCTTCAGCTAAGGCCCTGCTCCTTTCCTGGAAATGATGGAAAGGATTATTCTTGTTTATCCCTCTGATTTCAATGCTTTGCCCAGCTCCAATGTACACTTTGATATTGCTGATAATATTCCGGAAAGTGTGTGATTGGCAGCACCAGGCATCTCTGAGCTGTTGAAAAGACCAGCAAAACATGATGGAGTCTGGCTCTTCCTAATAACTCCTGATAATCCCTGCTGAACCCCAGTCTGAATGCAGGCAGGAGAGCTGGGCATGACGGTGCAGTGAGCAGGGCCCTGGGGGAGGTCTGGCTCGTGCTTCTGTATCCTACAGATATCTAGGCAGGGAAGGGAGATTTGAGCCAGCTCAGCCCAGGCAGGAGCTGGGAGGGGGACCCAGTCTTGAAAGTTCACACACAACGGTTTCCTCCAGTTGCCAGAGAGTTCCTGAACGAAGTCTCACAGGAAGCAGGAGGAATTTGTGTGAGAACAATAGAACAGCACCAGGAAGAAGAAGCCTGAAAAGAGGACAGGGAGAGGAAGGCCTTAATTAAGCTCTTCTTTTGCAGAGCAGCAGATCACAAGTTACCCTGAGGGTCCCACAGCCCCATGAAGACCACCTGGTATTTATTAGTGCTATGTTATAAAATGAAGGTTTTATTAATTCCTTTTGTTTTCACATCATAGTCATTTCCAGATTTTGCCCTTTCCTCAAACCCAGGAACTCTTCCCTTGTAGCATAGAAAAGGACATAAGCAAAACTATCGCACACTGATACCATATCCAACTGCGTATGCAACATTCTGTACCCATAGACTCCCACCTCTCTTGTGAAAGAAAGAGGGCACATTTTCTCATCTCTTCTCTGGGGACAAGATTGGGCATTATGATTATGCAGTGCTTAATTTTAGAGTTTATATTTTTGTAGCAATTTGGTACACAGCTTCTGCAGACTTCACTGCATCAGTTCATACAAGTCTTTGTATGTTTCTCTGAATTACCATATTAATTTTCTTTTTAAAATGTTTATTTTGAGGTGTGAATTCTTTCACTCCCTACAGCCCCCCCACTCATTAAGAAGGCAAGAAATATGATACTTATTATACATATGAAGTCATGCAAAATGGATTTCTACATTAGTCATGTTGTTGGTTTTTTTTTAAAGCAATAAAAAAAAAGTTAAAGAAAATATGCTCATTGCTTTTTTTTTTTTTTTTAAAGCAATCGGGGTTAAGTAACTTGCTCAAGGTTACACGGTCAGTTATTTCTGGGTGTGGTGCTGAGTATCTGAGCCCAGATTTGATCCAGGTTATCCCGACACTGGAGCCAGTGCTCTTACTCGCTGAGCCACCTGGCCACCCCTAAGCAATTGGGGTTAAGTAACTTGCTCAAGGTTACACGACCAGGTGTTTCTGGGTGGGTGCTAAGTGTCTGAGCCCGGGATTCGATCTCCAGGTCTTCTCAACACTGGAACCGGTGCTCTTACTCACTGTGCTACCTGGCCACCCCTGCTCATTGCTTCTTATGGCACAAAAATATTCCATTACTTTGTTCAGCCACTTTCCATTCAATGGGCAAACAAAATCCCTTTGTTTCTAGTTTCACTTATTTGTTTTGCTATCAGAAAAAAATGCTTCTACAACCATTTTGTTATATATGGGAATTTTCTTTATATCTTTGAGCAGAATAAATGACCAGTGATGGGATCTCTGTGTCAATGGTTGAAAACAGTCTTATTAATTTTCTGGTGTAATTCCTAATTGTTTTCCAGAATCATTAGACCAATTCACAAAAGCATTAACAGTGTATTAGTGTGCCTATCTCCCTGCAGTTCCTCCAACATAGACTGCCATCATCTTTTATATTGCCACTTTGCTGGTTATTAGGTGAAGCATCAGAGTTGTTTCACTGGACATGTATCTTGTCATTAGCGATGTGGAACATTCTTTCATATGGTTGTTGATGTTTGCAATTCATTTTTTTTTTTTTGCCTTTTGGAGGGCAATTGGAGTTAAGTAATTTGCCCAAGGTTATGCGGCTAGTTTTTTTGTATTAAGTGTCTTAGGCCGGACTGAACTCAGGTCCTCCTGACTCAGGCCTGGCTCTTTACTCACTGCACCACCTAGCCACCCCTGCAATTCATTTTTTGAAAATCATTTGTTCATAATCTTTGATCAAATGAAGGTGGTGGATAAGATGGCCTCTGAAGTTTTTTTTAGCTGTACATCTCTGATCCTGAGATCCTGTGTCCCATGACCACTTATATATGAATAGGGAAATGTCCCTTATATGACAGTATTATTCCAAATCTCAGGCACCTTAGTACTTAATAGACACTTCAGTAGACATTTAGTAGACACTTCAGTACTTTAGAGAGCATTAGTGGGCTTGGGTGTCCCAACTCATTTTTGGGCTAAGTATTTGGATCCTCGGTCCCATAGTCTTTCTGGTGGGAAAAGCAGGGTGGCACATCTGGTATGGTGGAAGGTTCATTGGGCAAAGAATTGGAAGGTATAACTTCAAATCGTGGCTCTGACACTTGATGGTTAAGTGATCTTGGGCAAGTCATTTTTAGCTTATTGGACTTCAGTTTCCACATCTGTAAAATTATAGTAACAATATAGAATAATATAGAAAATAGAATTACAATGTCCACCTCACAGAGCTGTTGTGAATAAAGTATTTTACAAACCTAAGTGTGTTAGGTAAATGTGAGATATTATTGTTAACATTCTCCTAAAAAGATTCTGAAATGAAATCATCTGTCACAGCCATTTCTGTACAAAGAGCTTCAAGATACAAAACAAAGATGTTTGAGGTTCTCATCTGAAGCCTGTGTAGCACCAAAAAGAGCCCATGTGAGTGTGAATATCCTGCTTTCTGGCCTTCTTTCAAAGTGAGGGGTATTTCCAGAAAAACAGGAACTTAGCCACTAAGGAGCGAATATACAACTCCTGGGGCTTCTTTATCACTACATTAAGGACCATTGCCTGCCCTGACTTTGTCACCTCGCCTTCCCCAATGACCCTTCTGTGTACCTCACGCCTGCTGTGCCCTCTGACCCCGTGGCCATGAATCTTGCGCTGTGTTCATTCTGCCCCCGGTAGAACACATCACTCAGCGATGGTGGTAGTCATGCAGCTAAACTCTTGCACTTGTAACAAATTAATCAGTCAACATTTTCTTTGTGTACTTCCCACCCTCCATCCTTTCCCCTCCCCCCACCCCCCAGTGCCTTGGTTAGGGCCACTGGCTGTGAAGGTGTCCAGGCAAAGAAAAGCATATCTTGACCTCCCATAGCAGTCAATAAGCTTACTGCCATATCAGTGAGATTGTGTGCAATGGTCCCAGGGTATAAAACAGGATGGATCCAACACATCTGGGGCTGATTTGCTTTGCACACATGTACCATGATTAAATAGGGACAAGTCCAGTGTCATAACTCTGGGCTACATATAGATGGGGGGTATAGTTATAGAATTAGAGACTTTTCCAGTTGGACTTTAGGGAGCATCTATATAATCACTAATAAATAATCAGAGAGATTCTGCTCGAACATTTTAAATGACAGGGAGCTCACTAACTCCTCCTGCACATTCTCTTGTTGCACAGCTCTCCAGGCATATTAGAAATTTGCTTCTCCTGTAACTTCTACCGATTCATTGGTTTTGTATCTTTTTTCTGGAACAACACTGAATAAACCTAATCCCACTTCCACAAATAAGACAGGGATCATAGAAATATAGATTAAGAGTTAAAAGATACCTTAAGGGTCATCTAACCCACCTCCCTCATGGTATGGATAAGAAAACTGAGACCCAGAAAGTGCATTAGGTAAGTGATTTGCCAAAGGTCACTCTAAGTGATAAAGCCAGGATTTGTAGGCAAACAAATTGAATCTCTCAATTGAGTCTCTCAAGATCCATACCCTTTGACCTAGCAATACCACTACTAGGTCTGTATCCCAAAAAGGAAAAGGACCTATAGGTACAAAAATATTTGTAACAGCTCTTTCTGGGGGGCAAAGAATTAGAAATTGAGGGGATGCCCATCAATTGGGGACTGGCTGAACAAACTGCGGTGTGTGATTATGATGGAATACTGTAATACTATAAGAAATAATGAGCAGGATGCCCTCAGGAAAACCTAGGAAAGACTTGCATGGGCTGATGCAAAGTAAAATGTCCTGTGTACAAAGTAACAGTGATATTGTGAGATGCGAATGACTTAGCTATTCTCAGCAATACAATGATCCAAGACAACTTGAAGTACTTATGAAAAATGCTATCCATCCCCAGAGAAAGAATTGATGGTGTCTGAATAGAGATTGAAGAATACTTTTTTTGCCTTTTTTTTTTTGGAGGGCAATTGGGGTTAAGTCACTTGCCTAAGGTCACATGGCTAGTTTTTGTGTTACCTGTGTGAGGTTGGATTTGAACTCAGGTACTCCTGACTCCAGGGCTAGTGCTGTATTCACTGTGCCACTTGGCCACCCCCAAGAATACTTTTTTTAAACTTTATTTTTCCTGAGTTTTTTTTCTATGCTTTCTTTCACAACATGACTATTATGGATATGTTTTGCATGACTACACATGTATAACCTATATCAAATTGCTTGCCTTCTCAATGGGGGAGTGGGGAGGAAGGAAGGTGGAGAATTAGGAACTCAAAGTTTAAAAAATGAATGTTAAAAATTGTCTTTACATGTAACTTGGGAAAAATAAAATACTACATAGAAGCTAAAAAAAAATTGAGTCTTTCACTGAAGAAATGGAAACCCAGAGAGGCTGAACAATTTGTAAAAGGTTACTTGTTGTTGTTTAGTCATTTCTGACTCTTTGCAACCTCATTTAAGGTTTTCTTGACAAAAGATACTGGAGCGGTTTGCCATTTTCTTCTCCAGTTCATTTAACAGATGAGGAAACTGATGCAAACTGGCTTAAGTGACTTTCCAGGGTCACATAGGTAGTGAGGCTGGATTTAAAATCATGAAGATGAGTCTTCCTGACTCCACGCCCTGTACTCTATCCCCTTCAACACCTACCTGCCTTGCCCAAGGTCATACAGCTGGTAAAAAGCAGAACCAAGATTGAAACTCAATTCCTCTGCACCATGAAATTGTACATCCTCCCCTTAAATATTCCATTTCCTTCTAATAATCTTCATATACCACATGAAGTTTAGAATATCTTTTATAGAAAATTATTTTTAATGTTTTATTGATGTGTGCCAGGGTAACCAGAAGGACCTCTGACTTGCTGAACTGGGGTATTTTCCAAGGAGCTGGACATAATTCTATCTTCTTGATGAGGGATACATGCCTTGCTGAAGATAACATGGAGAACTCCTGATTGGTCCTTAATAACTGGGACTTCCATGGAAATGATTGGTGGCTGAGAATCATATGGATGAACTCTTGTAGGATTATAAGAGCTGTGAAAAGAATTCTTCCCTTCTCTTTTGGGTGCCTTGTTCATCGAATAGGCTTCCTTTCCTTTGGATTTTCAGAAGGGAGAGAATTTCTCTCTTCTGCTGCCCTCCAAGTAGGAATGTTGGCTTTTAGCATATGCACATGATTATGTGAACATGTACTTACTTCAGTGGGTCTGAGACTAGCCCCTGAGTTGTATTCTGCTTTTCTGTTTCTTTCTCTGAACATAGGTCAGCAACCAGTGAACCTGAGAAATGGATGATTCCAGCCTAGGTGGTTGTCTTATGTGTTCTTCAATTCCTCAGTTGGGTTCCTGTTTCCCATCTGGAAAGGATTTCATTCATAACCTATTTTTTGTTTGTTTTCAGAGGAGAAGATCACCACTGGCAGAATCATCCTACAGCTAAAGAAATAAAGAGGACCATTCCACGGCTGTTCACAAGATCTGGACTTTGTGAGTTGCTTGGGCAACATGGGGTCCAAGATGAATGTGAAATATATTTAGTGATACCACAAAGTTGCCTTTACCCTGGGGATGGAGAAGGTAGGGAAGTGTTGTAATGAGTGTAAAAAGGCTGTTTCCTGTTTTCTGTATCTGTTCATTAGTTCTTTTGTATCTTATGCAATTTCTTTGGTAGAGGAAATAAATAGCTGTCCTATACTTGATACCTCTATTGTTCATTAAGTATCTTTTTCAGGCTCCTTTAATCTACACTTTTGGGGGCAACTGTAGTCATATCTAAGCTTTGTTTTTAGAAATTTCCCTAGACTTACTCCCTGGTAGTTGCAGAAACATATAGAAAAGCAAGTAGAATCCTAACTTTTTGGGGTCAGGGACTCTAAGATGGAATCTGAGACTAGGTGACCTTGGAAGTCCTTTCTGGAGCCATGTTGACCATGGGCCACCAATGCTTTCTTTGTTTTTATCATATTCATTTCCCAGTGATTTCTGCTCCCCTACTCTTTCTACCACCCATATAATCCTCCCTTATAACAAAGAAAAACAGTAAGAACAAATCTAGTCAAAAGTGATCAGGCCACACGATGCCTTTCACAATCATTCGCCACCTCTTCACCAAGAGGGAAGAAGCTTTTTTCATCCCTGGTTCCTTGGAACCAGGATTGGCATCACATTTAATTTGAATGCTGATGACTTTTTGCTGTTGTTTCCTTTTAAACCGTTGTAGTTCTTGTGTATATATTATTCCCTTGGCTCAGTTTTAGGAAACATTATTATTGTCATTACTATTAATGCTTCACATTTCTGGAGCTTTTAACTTTTCCAAGTTATTTACTTCCCTTATCTCATTTGTTAGTAATTACATCCCTATGGGGCAGATCGGGCAAATGGTATTACCTGATAAGGAAACACAGGCCTAGAGAGGTGAAATGACTTTTCAGATGTAACACAGTGAGTGGAAGAGCTGCATCCATATCCTACATCTCCCAATTCCCCAGTCTTGGGTCTTTCTACAAATCATGACTTTCAAGCCCTGGGAAAAGCGGTCAGCTTCCTCTTGACCCACGATGGCACAAAGCAGGGCGCTTAAGTTCATTCTAAGTGATAAGATCCTTGCTCATCTATGGACCCATGCATATAACCCAAGAAATGACCTTTTGAGATTTGTATCTTGCAGGTCAATCATTTTCTTTTGGTGTCTTGGTTCTCTAACACAACATTTCTCAGTCTTTTAAGAGCTAGGACCATTTCAGTCTTTCCATTTCCATTATACCCACCTGAGTTCAGGCCCTCATTATTGGGCTAATTACAAAAGCCTCCTAACATCTCTCTGCTTCTAATCTCTCTCTCCCCAACCTATCCTAGGGGAGAGAGGGAAGGGGATATGGAATAAACATTTCTATAGTGCCTACTATGTGCCAGACTCTGAATTAAGCACTTTTTACAAATATTATCTCATTTGATACTACCCCTGGGAGTTAGGCATTGTTGTTATCTCCATTTTACAGCTGAGAAAACTGAGGCAAACAGAGGTGAAGTGACTTACCCATGGTCACACAGCTATTAAGGGGCTAAGGCTGAGTTTGAACTCAGTCTTCCTGACTCCAGGTTCAGCACTTTGCCACAAGCCACCTCTAGACACAACACATGAATTTTTCAAAAGCATAATTCTGCTCATATCACATCTCTATTCAAAAACCTTCAACATTGCCCTGTTTCTTACTGAATAAATTGCAAGCCCTTTCATCTGGAATTCAAGATTCTGTATAATCTGCTTGTCAATGACAGGCGTGATCACTTGTTGGAATCACTGTGGCCATGTTTGATAGCCTGACATGTGGCCACATCAGATGTGTGATAGAGGAGAAGAAAGCTGGAGGGGGGGCAATCTGATAAAAACTCTGTATTTGGGGGGCCTAGAGTGGAGTTCAGAGACAGGATAGGTAGGGTCACATGATCTAAAACTCTGCATGTGCAGTCTGTCTAAAAAGGAATAAGAAGTTCTCAGAAAAGAAGTTGGAACACACAAATGCAAAGTATTTTGGTGAAGGAGAAAAATACAGAGCCAAAGAGAGAGATTAATGTGGATGTACAAGGCATGCAGTGATCAGATTCCATTTTAAAAAGACACACATGGAAGATGGAAGCAAGGATGGATGACAGGCTGAATGCAAGAACAGTTGTAATAACAGACACTAAAGTTCAGACTCATCGGAGGTTGGCAGTGAATGTTAAGGACAAAAAAGGGAGGGGAGATTTAAAACATAGGTTTTAAATGACCATGACAAGAGGAAGATAAAAGAAAAGAAAGGGGAACAGTAATACCAGATAGCAATGAGAAGATGAAACTACTCAGCTCTTAGCTTGTTTCTGTTTTCTTAGCCAAGAGAAATGCTCTTTGGACTGGAAAGGTCCAAATAAAAAACGTGAACAGAAATTTGAAAGTCAAGATAAACGAAGAAGTGGGAAGAGGAAAACCAGCTGCCTTCAATGAATTCAAGTTGTCAGGCCTGGATGAAACACGCTAAGGAACTCAGAGAGGCAGTGGATGGAATTGCTGAGTAGTTAGTGATCTTGGAAATGTCCTTGAGAAGAAAATACATGATTAAGAAAGACAAGGGTTCTGGTTTAAAACAAATAGGAGAAGATGGAATCTGCAACCTAGAAAATGACAAGTTTGACTTCTGCTCTTGGCAAGATTCCAGGATATTTTGTTAAATGAATGGTTTACCAAGGGAAGAAGTGATCACTGCAGGCCCTCATGGTTCAGTAGGAACAGACTACGGTCAACTAACTTCACTAACTAATTAACCCTACCTGGGTGAGTAGACTGGTAGGTTAGGGGAATGATTCCATCCAATCTAATCCAATCCAATCCAACCTAATTCAATAAACATTTAAACATCTGTGGTATGAAAGGTATTGGTAGAGGGAGTCTGTTCATCTGGGAGTTCCCTGTCAGTGAAATCACAGATTCAATGCCTATCCTTATTCTTATATGCAAAGCATTATCCTAGGTGCTGGGGCTAGACATAAGTAAGATGATTCCTGACCTAAAGAGCTTACCAGGGGCATTGAGCATAGATAGAGATTCATAATACCAAGTAATTTCGAGAGGAAGAAAGGGCTAATAAGTGTGTGGTGGAGGGAATCAAGAAAGGCCTCATCAAATTAGGACTTGACTTATCATTTTATTGAGTGTCTAGATTTAAGAAAGAGATAGAGAACATGTCAACAATGAAGATTAAACTTAAAAGCATGGAAAAAAGAAAAGAAAGGCCTTATCTAGGGGGTTCCAACTAAGCTGTGCTTTAAAGGAAGCTGGGAACCTACAAGGTGGAGTTCATTCCAGACCTAAGGGACCAGAGGTACAAGGGCAGAGATGGAATGCTGCATATGGGGATTCATAGGATCAAAGATCTGGAAGGCATCCAACACTCTCACTTTACAGATTTGGCAAATTGAAGCACAGGAAGGTTAAGAGATTTGTCTAATGTCACATAGGTAGTAAATGTCAGAGATAGGATTTGAACTGAGGTCCTCTGGTTCCAAGACATGTACTTTATTTTATTTTTTTTTACTGTACCACCCTGGGAATAGCTTGTAGGCCTCTATGTCTGGAATGGGAGTGATATGAAGTAAGACTGAAAATATAGGCCAGAAGCAGACTCAGGAGGGTTTGACGTAGGCAGAACTTGTCAAGATTCCAGCAAAGCCTTTGCCAACATTTTTCATGCCGTCCTTGAGGACAAGATGGAGAAAGGAGGGCTAGATGACCATATAGTTAGGGAGATTCAGAGATGGTTGAATGACCACACTCAAAGACGAGTCACAGAATCCTAGGGTCAAAGTCACTTTATTGGCCATCTAGGCCAACTAGTACCTGACCAAGGATCCCTTCTATGAAATACCCAAGAAGTGTTCACCCAACATCTAACACAAGATGTCATGTGGGAGAACACATTAGCTTCAAGGCTTCTGCCTAGCTCTAATTAGGAAAACCTTCTTGTAGAAGGTAGGACCCTCCTTCCTCATCTCTGCCTTTTGGTTTTCTTCAGGTCTCAGTTAAAGTCCCAATTTCTGCAAGAAACTTTCCTAGTCCTTTTTTAATGTTAGAGCCTTTCCACTGAGATTATCTCTGATTTATCATGTATGGAACTAGAACACACATAGTTGTTCGTATGTTGCCTCCCCCCATTAGACCATGAACCCTTTGGGAGTAGGAATTATTATTTGCATTTCTTTGTAGCACAGTGCCTGGCACATGGTAATGATTATTATAATAATAACTAGCATGGATATAGGGGACTGGCATGAGAAAAGTCCCTCTACCACAGTCTCAAGGGCTGCTTAGTGCCCTGAGAAGTTAAGAGCTTTCCCAGGGTCACAATGTCAGTATGTATCAGGGATGGGACTTGAACCAGGTCTTAATGGCTCCAAGGCCAGCCCTCTATCCCCTAGGCCATACTGTCTCCCATTTACTATAGTCAGGTATGGGTTAGATGAGATGGTTTCTGAGGTCTCTTCCAACTTTTAAGTAATTTGTGAAATCCTCCAAAGTGTATATACTCAGGCCCCTTGTGTCATGTGAGAATCTCTAACACAAGGGTTATATTTATTTTTAAAAATGAAAACAAATTAAAAGTAGTTTGGCTTTGAGGATTTCATTACTTCCCCCACTGAGATAAGTGAAGACCCCCTGAGGTACTGTGACCACCCCCCCCCCCACCCCCCCAGGGTGGAGAATCCTGGCTCCAACTGCCTGGAGATGGAAGCCTGAGTTTGGACAAAGCATCAGTCCCTTCCAAAAGGAATTAGGAGTCATTCCAGGCTACTTCCTGCTTCACTACCAGCAAAAGTTAGTCTCTCCCATGCCAGTAATTCGACCAGGCTAGGCTTTCCTGGATTGTTGTAATAAACACTAGGAACCCTCTATCATCCTCCTCAAACAATACTAACCCATCACCCCTAAATGCAAGAAGATGGTGGATTACAGGACATGGGAAAGGGGACCAGGATATGGAGAAGGTTCGATTTGGAGGGGCTTGTTAAATGAATTCTAGAATTTGGGCTTAACAGAGAACAGTTCTTGGCGGTGGAGAAGAGTTTGCTGGGCTTGAAAATCAGAGGCACAGGCAATCAGGGTACAGGATTATGAGACGTTCAAAGAAGGGGACAAGATTTTCTCATGTTAGAGCTGGAAGAGACCTTGAGAGATCATCTAGGCCAACCTCCACATTTTACAGGCTAGGAAATGGGAGACCCAGAGGAATGTGACTTGGCATAAGCATCCAAGCTGGGTGATGTCCACCAAAGTGGTGGACCTAGAACTAAGGGCTTCTGACTCAGTTTGGTTGGATTCTCACTGTGTTGCACTGACCATTCATTTGTAATAGAATCTCAGGTTTTGAAGGACCTCAGGGGTCATCTGGTCCAAGGTATACCTCAGCAAGGATCAGCACACTTATTCATTATTGGTGGAGATTCTCAATTTCATGTACTCTTTTACTTTGTATATGAAAATACTTATTTTATTTGGTGTTAAAACTCAGATTAAAAAAAAAACCCAAATTTAGGAAAATAAGATAAAATAAAGTAGGATTTGCTGATCGAAAAGGCCCCTTTCTTCTACATTTAACTTTTTATGCTGTTATGATCTGTCTGAGGCAGACAACTTCCTGTAAGGGGATCAGACTTTCCAATCTGCCCTCCTGTAAGAGTTCTGATGTGGTGAACTACAGTCAGTCACCTGGAAGGCAGCGTATCCGGGAGTTCCCAGATCCTGGATCAGTTATGGCAGAGTGGCATGTCTCCATTGAAAAACAGAATAATACTCCCCGGAAGGAGCTGCTTTGATTTCGCTGATACCTTAAATGAAGAAATAGGAACACTGCGTACAAAGACAACGTATGTTGAGACAAGACAGTATCAACATTCAGCCTCCATCCTAGAAGAATTGGGAACTCCAGTGTAAGCGTAACTCTAGCTCGGCTTCAAGTAAAGGCATAAAGAAGTCATTCTCTACCTGACTTCCATTGACATGGTATGTCTGGGTACAGATCTTGAGTCAATTTTACAATTGAGTCAATTGTAAAAGCCAAAGCTGGCACTTCCTTCTCCAGATGCCCAGCATTGTGCAGTTGGTGCCCACTGGCTTTTTCCCCTAGACCTTGGAGTGAGCAGTAAATATCTCGAGATCAAGCCTGAAAACATAAACATGAATAGTCCCTGAGGTCTTTGGGGCCAGGAGCCAGGGAATGCTGTGTATAAATGAAAACAGCTGTGAGCCGATTGTTCTGACAGATTAATGGGGGCTCTTCAGAGCACGATGAAATCTGGTTTACATCAGACTGACTTCAGTGAGTTTCACTTATCCAGGCCAAGATGGGTAACATTGGGCATAGCCACAGACCCTTTTAACTTCCCTTGATCCTCCTAGGGAAAAAAAAAATATTCCCAGATGGAGGGAAGGGACTTGGAAATGATTCTGTTCCCTCTAAAAGGCAGATGATCCAGACTGCTGTGTGACCTTGGCTAAGGGTGAGACTGTGAGTGGAAAGGTTACCGGGCTGAGACTTGGAAGTCCTGGGTTCCCACCAGTTCCATTAACCACCTGCGTGGCTTGAAGCAAGACACTTTTCTCTTTAGGCCTGACCTTGTTCATCTATAAAATGAAACGGTTGGGCTAAATTACCTCTAAGGTCACTTCCCACTTGAAAATTCCAAGATTCTACGAAATTTAGCTAACTGAGAATTCTGGGCTAGTCTTCTTCAGGTCTCCTATCATCATGTAAAGAAAGTAATTTTTCTCTATAAAAAAGGACTTTAGGTCTCCCCGCTCAGGCTGAGCGTGGCAATTTTTGAACTCTGCAGAACAAGGATAAAGAGTATTGAAGGAGGGATATTTGGAAGTCAGTGGCCTTATGAAACCCTTGAGGGCTGAATGAGTGCTTTCTGAATAGAGGAGAGGGAGGGATTTATCAGGAAATTAAGGTTTTATAAAAACAATAATGATTAAGGGAAATTTTTTTCAAACCCATGGGTCAGGACACTATGGGAACTGGGCACTGTAGAAAGAACATTGAATTTGAACCTAAAGGACCCTAGTTCTAATTCTGTTTCTATTATTGCCCATATGATGTCAGGCAATGAACTCAGCATCTTTAGGACTCAGATTCCTTGCCTGTACAGTGAAGGTGTTGGATGAGATGACCCCTAAGGTCCCTTTCAACCCCAAATCTAAGATCCTATGATCCTACATTCTAGTCCTGCTCTATTGATATCTGAGGATGACCACAAACAAGATGTCTAACTTTCCCATGCCTATTTCTGCATCTGCTAAATTCGGACAGTAATTCCTGCTCTGCCTGCTTTACAGGAAGGCTGTTAAGTTGTAAATGAGATACTGGATGTCACAGAGCTTCGGAAAGTAGGACCATAGATAGGATCATAGATTTAGGATTGGGAAGGATCGTGGGGGCCACAGATGGGGAAACCAAAGTCCAGAGAGACCATGAAGTCAAAGGATTGTAGGCCTATGGGGTCTAGATCTAAAAGTGACCCTTAGAGGTCAGCTAGCCTACCCACCTCATTTTACAGATGAGAAAACTGAGGTCCAAGATCCCAAAAGGATTAGGACCAGAATCAGGCTATAAACGCAGGTCCTGACTCCACAGCTAGGACTTTTTCTCTGGCATACCCTACTGCCATCCAGAAAGTTCTGCACAAAATCTGAGTTTTGTCATTTTTAACACTTCACCTGGGATATCCAGTCTGGGCTTTTAACTACAGAGCTAAGCTCTTGGGATTTATTCTGGGTTCAAATGGTATTGCTGTCATTCGGTCATTCTCAATTGTGTCTGACTCTTTCTGATCCTATTTTGGATATTATTGGAAGAGGTACTGGAGTGGTTTGCCATTCTCTTCTCCAGCTTATTTTACAAATGAGGAAACTGAGGCAAGCAGGGTGAAGTAACTTGCTCAGGGTCACACAGCTAGTAAGTGTCTGAGGCCACATTTGAACTCAGGAAGATGAGTCCTCCTGACTCTGGGTCTGGCACTTTAACCACTGTACCACCTAGCTGCCCAGCAAATGGTACAGGCCTCTTATTAGATCTGTCACAAAAGTCTTGACTTCTGTCTGTCTAGCTGGGGCTGGGAAGCCTTCTAAAGTAGGCCCTATTGATCCATTTGGAGTTCCATTAGAGGGGGCCGGTCTACAGGGCATGGAAGGCTATTTGCAATGTACTTTGAACTGACTCATTGTCTTGCCCTGTCCAGGCATGTAAGCAACTTGAGGACAGGGACAAGGACTGCTCCATTTCTGTCTTTGTCACCAGAGCCTAGCTCAAAGCTTTTCCCCTTCTTCCTTCTTTCAGCTCCATTTTATGTAT
>NW_027185761.1:14901311-14919736 GCF_028583685.1 Petaurus breviceps papuanus | reverse complement strand
TCCACAGGGGTAGGGAAACTCCAAGGCAGTCTGTGAATCAGTAAACATGTTAAATGTGTGTCTGTGTGCTGATGCAGGGTTGACAGCAGCAGAGCTAGAGAGATCTGGGACAAGATTCCTAGATCCCACAACTCAACAATCTCATGCACTGAAATTTAACATTATTTCACCTTCCTTCCTTCAATTTTTAGTTATCCTTTTTTTTTTTTTTTAAAGCAATCGGGGTTAAGTAACTTGCTCAAGGTTATACGGCCAGTTATTTCTGGGTGTGGGATATTGCATAGATTAATCCTATTACTGCCTCCCTAGCACCCAAAAATTTGCTTCCTCTCTAGGGGAGTCCAAGCCTTCAGGGTAGTACTATAAGGTAATGTTGTAGTAAGGATAGTACTATATATAGTACAGGAAAACCCGGATTCTTGGGTTTGGGGCTATGGATTATATAAATTAGATATAGCTGTGTTGAGATACTGACCCAGGACCAGGGAGCAGGAGCCAGAAGGGGGCTCTGAGGGGACAAATGTGTTGAAGAAGAGCTTTCCCTAGACACGAGCTCTGTGGGAGCTAAGTGAGATGAGGGGCCCCTTGGTGGTGCTTTCATTGGGGGTGGGGTGGGGAAATGGTGCTCTCCATGGAAAAGAAGTGAAACTTTGGTTGTTTCTTTTCTTCAGATCTTCAGGCTCAACATCAAGAAAGAAAACTAGAGTCTCAGTTTTTATACTTGAAAGCCTGCCAGCTCAGGAGCCCTTAAAAGCCAACAAAGAATAAGGATTTGTGTTTCCGGCATAATAATAACAACCGTCATTTATATAATGCATTAAGGTCTGCAAACTGTGTGCTTGTCTGTACTCTGAAATATAGAGAACTTCAAGGTTTGCAAGGTGTTTTGCTCACATTATCTCATTTTAGTCTTACAACAACCCTCTGAAGTAAGTACCACAGGATTTTTGTCCTCATGTTACAGATGAAGAAACAGAAGCTGAACTAGTCATGAGACACATAGCTAACCATCAATCAATGCTTTGCATTAAAATCCCTCAGCACTTATCGAAAGTCTATTAGGTACCAGGTATGGCTCCAGGAGCTGGGGACACAAAGACAACAGTGGAATAGTACCTGCCCTCAAGAGTTTACATTCTATTGAGTAAGGATAGGGTTGGAATTCAGTTCTTCCTGTCTCCAAGTCTAGCACTCCAGCCACCGTGACATACTGCCTCTTGTTGATTATTATTAGATTAAGAGATTATTAGACAAGTAATTTTGAGGACCAGAGGATTTAGGACTGGAAGTGACCTTGGAGATTATTTAATCATGCCATTTTATGGAAGGCAAGCTAGGTGGTACAGTGGATAAAGAACCCAGTCTAGAAACAGGAGGACCTGAGTTCAAATTTGGCCTCAGATACTTACTAGCTGTGTGACCCTGGGCAAGTCACTTCACCCTGTTTGTCTCAGTTTCCTTATCTGTAAAATGAGTTGGAGAAGGAAATGGCAAACCACTCCAGTGTCCTGGCCAAGAAAACTTTTTTTTTTTTTTGCTTTTTGCTTTTTGGAGGGCAATTGGGGTTAAGCGACTTGCCCAAGATCACACGGCTATTGTCTGTGTGTGTGTGTGTGTGTGTGTGTGTGTGTGTGTGTGTTAAGTGTCTGAGGCTGGATCCAAACTCAGGTCCTCCTGACTCCAGGACCGGTGCTCTATTCACTGCACCACCTAGCCACCCCTGCCAAGAAAACTTTAACTGGGGTCAAAGAATCTGAAATGACTGAACAACAACATTTCATAAGAGAAAAACGAGGCCCAGAAAGACTAAATAAGTATCTCAAAATCAGATAAAGTACACTCCTTAAAGGGACTGGGGCTGTTTTCTCCTTTGTTTGTGCCTAGCACAGTGACTGGTATACAGTAAGTGCTTAACAAATGCTCATTGAATGACTGACTCAAACCCACATGTTCTCCAAACCCAGTTCCATCCTTATTAATCCACTTGTAGCAGGACACATACATTTTTTTTTCAGCTGTGTGTCATGAGGTCAGGAATCCAGATGGGTGAAGGTCATATAACTTTTCATTATTACAGCAGCCAAGAGGCTGGGGTCCAAACTGGTGAGACCCAGGTGGTCATCACAGGTACAGGCATTGTAGACAGCTAGATCACCTCTAAAGTCCCTTCCAGCACTAATGTTCTTGGATTTTAAGCCTGGGACTTCAGGTGGCATCTGTTTAAGACACATCTTCAAGACAACCTGTGCAGGGGCCATAGGATTCCAGGCTTCCAGCCTCAGAGAAACCAGACTGTGAACAGACAACAACTGGATGAACCAGGGTGAGAAAATCCAGGCAGATTAAACCATTCAATCAATGGTCTGTCCAACACAGTATCCTTTGATTATTTACATCCTTGTAACCCATCTGTGGCTGGGGACTTGTTCCTTTCCCCTGCTTCTAAGAAGGCAGTAGCCAGGATCTACCCAGTTGGGCTCATTAGAAGCAGGGACAAGAGCCCAGATATCTTGGATAATGGGCAGCAGGGAAGGGAGATTCTGCCCCCCCCCCCCCCCCCCACTTGTTATCTTGTTATCCAGGAGGCTGAGCTGGAAGAAGTCGGCACAGATAGCAGTCAGAGGCTAAAGACAGGTGTATGCCCTGCAGACAGTAATGGGGAAAAAACCAACCAACCAGTCTGAGGGATGTCAGAGACATGGAGGTGAAGAACATGTAGCTTCCTGAAAGCTTAGGAGACAGGCTGTATAGTACCCTGGCAATAGTCAGGAAGCCTGGGCATCTGAGGAGGCTGATGGAGCTGGGGAGCTGCAGACTGTCTGGGGGATGAGGGGCAAGAGTGAGTCATGGATGTGTGTGTTGGCTCCTCCCACTGGCAGCATCCTCGGGGGAAGTTAGGTACAACTCCCCAAACCCAAAGGCTGAGCAGGGAGGACACACCCCTAAGATAAATGAAAGACTCCTGGCTCTCAGCCTCAGGAGAGTAAGGCTGTAGGGAAGAAGGGGCTGTAGACTGTACAACTGTGGCCAAATGGGGGCTTTATTTGGTTGGTACATCCAAGAGCTCCCAAGTATGAGGCCAAAGCTTGACAAAGGGCTTTTCTTTTTCCTAACAGGCCTGTTAGAATGATGATGTAGGAACACGGAAGGAGAGCTAGAAGGCCCTGGGGAACTGTCCAACCACCTCATTTATTTATTTTTGGTGCTTTGGTAGAGCTGACTTAGATTTCAGTAAGGTATCTCATGAAATATCTTGGTGGATCAGGTGGTTGGATGGGTAGGATGATGGGACAGTAAGATAGATTCACAAACAAATGAAGACAAAATCGATTAACGGATCAATATCCAATTCAGTTCCACAAGCATCATCAATCACCTATTGATTGTCAAGACAAAAATGAAACAAGGGTAGTACATTCAACCTGGAAAGTGGCATCTAGTAGTAGTATGCCCAAAATATTCTCAATGCTGTCATACTCAATATATGTATTAGTGACTTAGATGAAGAAGTGCAAGCTTTAATATTACCAAAGAATAGGCCACACAAAACTGGGATGATAGCTTATGAGTTATTCTGTTAGCTGAATGGGGAGATGAAATTGAAATGCTACCCTCTCATTTTACAGATGAGGAAAACGAGGCCCAGAGAAGAAATAGTCTGTACTAGATTCCTTATGGTCTCTGCTTTCTCTGCCATCTGGGGCATCGTCACTGCAACTATGGGCAGGGGGTATGAAAAAGATAGAAACAAGGCCACTGCCAAATGAGGCTTTTGTGAACGAGCTGGCAGTGGTGATAACCCAAGCTTGGAAAGGCTGGGAAAAGCTCATCCTCCTTACTTCCTGCTGCAAAACCTGGTGGTGGTGGGCCAGACAGTTTGGTGATCTCGCAGGGGCTCTGGCTGAGCCCCATGTTCAGTATGAGCACTTTGGGACCTCACAGGAAGGATGAAGAATAAGAGTCATATACTTTCTTCCCCTCCTTTGCAGAGGTGGGGAGGTCCATGTGGAGCATAGTATGATGTCAGATGTTTGGGATATACTGATTGATGTTGCTGAATCCCACCCCTCTTGTTCTTCCTCCTTTTCTTTTTAAAATTCTTTGTTATGATGTATAATTAGGGGAAAATATGAAATATATATGTTTTAAAAAGAAAGAAGGATAAAAAATAATAAAAAAAATTCTTTGTTATAAGAGAAGGCTGTCTGGGAAGTGGGGAAGGGAAAGGATACTGGGGAAAATCTAGGCAATGTAAAAACAGAAGTCATCAATAAAAATCTCTTTAAAAAGCAATTCAGAAAGTGAGGTCTCTGAATCTGAAAGCTTCTGCTGTTTTCTCCCCAAGGCTGAAATGGACAATTTAACTTTCTTGGCATCTGTTCAATACCCTGGAATAATTTCCTAATGACCTCTCCTAACACAGGATTTCTCCTGTGTTGTTTTCTGGACCAATTTATTGGTTAGAAACCTCACACTCTAACTGTCACCTTACTTCCCCAGAAGGAACATTACAATTGGATCTCTCTAAAACTATGGGAAGAGGAGAGTTAGAAGGCTGAGCCCTCGAGTTGACATTTCAGAAAGAGTTCCCTTCAACCCTGCAGCTTCTTAGAATTGAAATCTAAGGCAGGAAACTTTGATCACTAGCCTCCAACAATTCAAACTCTAACACCCATCTTCAGGAATGGTGACGGGGGTCTCTCTTAGAAGGATAGGTGTCACTGGGAATGATGGTCTGAAGGTTCCTTCCCAGGTGAATTGTTTTGCCAAATAATATCAGTGATGTGAAACATTATTGTTATGGCAGTTAAGATAGAGTACCATGCCTGGAGTCAGGAAGACCTGAATTCAAATCCAACCCCAGAAACTTCCTAGCTGTGTGACTGTGGACAAGTCACTTAACCTCTGTTTGCCTCAGTTTCCTCAATTGTAAAATGGGGATAATAATAGCACCTACCTCCTAAGGTTATTGTGTAGATTAAATGAGTTAATATGTATAAAGCACTTAGTACATAGTAGATGCTTAATTTTTGTTTCCTTCCTTTCTTATTATAAATAGGAAGCCAATGGAGTTTTTAAAATTTGTATTTTTTTAATCTTATATGGCTCAAAGGACCCCCCATTACCCTTAGGATAAACTTCTCTCTCTGTGTGGCATTTAAAGCTTTTGGCCCCTTCCCATACTTTCATTCTTCAAAATAGACTCCCCTACTCACACTCTGTGGTCCCAGCCACCTGCCTCCATCTTCTGACTTCATGCCACTGGCTCTGCCCCTCACTTCTTGGCCGTGGTTTCTTTGCCTTCCTTCAAGTCTCAGCTCAAATCACACCTTCTGTTGAGGCCTTTCCCCTTCAGCTTCAAACTGTCCCCCCTCTAAAATCACCTTCCATGTATCGTGGGCGTATTATTATGTAAATGCTGTTTCCCTCATTAGAAACAATCCTTAGTAAGGCCTTAGTGAGCTTCTTGAGGGCACAGACTGTTTATGATTCTTTTAAAAAATTAACTCCTGCCCTTGCCACAGTGATGGCACATTGTTTTTGTTGTTCAGTTGTTTTTCAGTCCTATCTGACTCTCCATGACCCCATTTGGGGTTTTCTTGGCAAAGATAAGGGAGTGGTTTGCTATTTCCTTCTCCAGCTCTTTTTACAGATGGGGAAACGGAGGCAAGCAAGGTTAAGCGATTTGCCCAGAGGTACCTATGTCTTCTTGACTCCAGACCCAGCACTCTACCTTAGCTGTGCCTGGACCCTAAGTTAAAAATTCTCAATCGTGTTTTTATCCAATCGAATTCTTGCCTCTGCACTTATCCATTGTAGGGAGGGGGGGAAGAGAGAGAGGAGAGAAGGGGAGGGGGAGAAGAAGAGGGGGAGAGGAAAAAGAGAGAGGGAGAGGCAGACAGACAGAAGGACAAACAGACAGAGAAAGCTAGCCAGATGGAGAGAGGAGAGAGGCAGGAGAGATTCTATTCCACATCAGAGATTAGGGTAAAAGTCATCCTTCCTCAGTCTCTTGACCATGACCTTGTAGGGTTCAGATCACCAGGTTGGTTGCAGGATGTCCCAGCTACTACCCCACCCTGCCAAACAAGAGCCTCATTCAGTTACCTCCCAGTGCTGAGGGAGTGGCCGTACCTCCTGACTATGATGGACAGCTCCAGTATCTTTGTTTCTGGGGCCCTTTTTCTTTCTCCTAACCATAGAGGATCCCTGCTAAGGGAAAGGCGCTTTTGCAAGCCTGGGGCATTGTTCAGGGGAGAATGCACTCTTCCCACTATTAGCCTTCACACACACACACACACACACACACACACACACACACACACACACTGATAATGAAATCAGGAACAAACACCAGAGTGTTTCTCTTCCCCTTCCAGATGGTGCCCCCTTCTTACCTCCACCCACCCTCACCCTGTCTTTTTTGCTCAGCTCAGACTAGTTTGTTCATCATTCATTCTGACTGTTTGATTTAAGCCTTCACTCCCCAGGTCAAGCAGAGGCTGGTGAGGGGGAAGGGATGAAAGAAGGTGACACTTTGATGGCTTCCCTCTCACCCTCCCTCCTGCTTTCCATGGTCAAAAGCCAAACTCCTCTTTCTTCCCTCCACCTCCCAGACCCCAGGGTCTTTTCATCCTCTTCCCAGCAACAGGGGGATAGAGGGAGGTTCCCCCCTCCCTCCACTGGCACAGGCTGGGAGGAAAGGCGACCCACAGTGACTTGTGAGAACTCAGCCTCTCCAACTCCAGCCTTGTCTTCCTGCTTGGTTTTCAACTGCCATCCCAAAGGCCAAGTCTGATCTGACTAAATGGATGGATACTTCCCAGGAGCAGGGAGCCCTTAGCTCTCTTGCAGAGACAAACTTAGCATGGGGTGATGGAAAACTCTTAGGACCTTTATGAAACAAAAGAAGATGGGGGCGGTGCTGAAATCAAAGGAAAATATGCTGGACAGAAATGTAAGATGGGAGGACTTCTCAGGGCAGGTTGAGGAGTGTGTCATAGAAACTGAAGGTGGAAGAGACTGTAGACATCTCCTGGTCCAAGCCCCTCATTTTAGAAATGAGGAAACTGAGGCCCAGAAGAAGCAATTGACTCACCCATGATTTCACAAATCCTCTACTCTTTCCATTATTCCACAGAGCCTCTTGACAGGCAAATGTGTATGTTTATTTGCTCACTAGAGCCAAGACAAAAATAAAAATGAAGGGGATGGGGGTGGGGCAGATGTTTTGGAGGGAAGAGATGACTAATTAGCCTGGGTCCTGGTTTGGATAGTCTGAATATTACAAAAACCAACTAGAAATTCCCAGGGGCTGGATTAATTTCCTAGAAAGCACTGGATCCTCTTATCAACCTGCAAAATCTATTCTTTTATGGTTGGGGTGTGGAGTGTAGGGGAGATGCTGATTTCTGAGGAAATTGTAGCAGATGGAGGCAGCTAGTGGCACAGAGGAGAAAGTGCTGGACCTGGAGTCAGCAAGATCTGAGTTCAAATCTGACCCAGAAACATACCAGCTGTGTGACTTTGCCAGAGTCACAACCTCTGTCTGCTTCAGTTTCTTTAACTCAGAGTTTATGGGGATCAAGTGAGATAATATTTGTAAAGTGCCTGGAACAGAGTAGGTGCTATATAAAAATGCTTTTCCCACAAGTTGTCTCTCCGAAACCTGGCACCAGGCAACCCTCCCCCGCCCTTTTCCTGATGGCGAACAAGGCAAGAATTGCTATAAGCCTGTAGGGGGAGAGGTAACAGCAATGACCTTCTGTCTGCAGCCAGCTTATCTGCCCACATGTCTACCATGTGGTCATGAATGCATGGCAATTGTTGTTTCCTCTGTACCCGTTGTGTTTCATTCTTTCCTAATTTACAGTGAATGAGTATCAGAGATGGAACAGACCAGATAATAACCTCATGAGTTTTTAGAAGTAAAAAAGATGGCTAGAGGTCTAGAAATAGAGCTGGTTATAGAGTAGGCCAGTAACCGCAATGGCTGAGTCCCATGAAGAACCAGCCCTGAAGAGTGGCCTACTTAACCCAGACCAGAAGGGAACTGACCCATTGGCTGAGACACCATATCCTATAAGCCAGGGAATGACCCCGCCCCCCAAGCCATGCTATACCAAACCGAAGTGAACTTGATGGAGGAGGGAGGAATGTTTTCTAGCAATTGCTTTTTCAGTGTTTAAACATGCTCTGCATAGGGATCAAGGTGTACAAAGGGGAAAAGGTATTTCTGGTTTGGGAAGTTGTTAGACTTTGGTTTTTGCTCTACTTTCACACTAACTATACCTTTCTAAAAGCTTTTTAAAATGGTATTGTACTAACTGTGTTCCTCTGCAGCCCAAATTCCCATTCAGCCAAATCCTGCAGGAAGCAAAGTTCTTTTTATTTTTTTATATAAAGCAATTGGGGTTAAGTAACTTGCTCAAGGTTACACGGCCAGTTATTATTTCTGGGTGTGGTGCTGAGTATATGAGCCCGGGATTCGATCTCCAGGTCATCCCAACACTGGAGCCGGTGCTCTTACTCGCTATGCTACCTGGCCACCCCTGGGAAGCAAAGTTCTTAAGAAGGCTGGACCGCTATTAGCTTGGGCATCAGAAGCTCTCAACAAAGAAGGGACACATGAAGCCCCTGAGGTCAGAGGAGGAAAAAACAGAAAAGTGTTGGGTTTTACTTGGGGAGTGAACCCATTCTCACAGCTTAAAGGGCATGGCTGCCCAGGCCCTGAGCAAGCAAATTCTACTGAGCATAGCCAGAGCCAAGTTACAGGAAGTCAGTAAGCTAGGAACGAAGACTAAAGAAAGAGTCTAGACACACAAAAACTTCTCCAAGAGTATATTTTAAATGGGGTTTGCTTGCCTCCAGGCTCTCCTCTCCCCCATCGATTCTGCATATACTATCAGCTTAATTTTCCTAACTCAGCTTTTCATTCTAACATTGCCCTTCTCCAAAGCCTTTAATGATTTCCCATGACCTATAGGATAATGTCTGATCTCTTTAGTTTAGCATTCAAGATCCTCTATAATATGCATGGCCCCTTTCTGGTCTCATTTCCTGCTTTTCCATTGCTCAAACCCCTCCTTCCAGTCAAATTGGCCTAGAGTCAACCCCAGAATCACAAAGTCCTGGTTTCAAGTCCCCTTCTTGTATCCAGGGACTATATATGTACTACATGAGAGTGTGGGCAAATCCCTTAACTTCCCCAGAGCTCAGTTTCCCCATCTCTAAAATGGAAACAATGATACTTATCCTACCTAGTTCACAGAGTGGGATTGTGGGTATGAAAGAATTTAGAATAATAATTACAACTGACATTTATTTACCATTTCAATTTTTGGAATCCAATTCACAAGTAAATCCCCAAATCTCAGAAGTAGAAAGGATCTCAATCTACTCCAACTCCTAGATGAATAGCAGTTCCCTCTAGAATATTCTCAATAAGGGGTCACCAAGCTTCTATTTTGAAGGTCTTGGAAGGCAGCCCATTCTGCTGTTAGTTGTCATTGTTAGGAAATTGTTTATGTTGAGCTGAAACCTACATGTTTGCCACATACCTAGTGGACAAACATTCACTGGGCCTAGGTTTGTTCTCTTGAACCTCTTCCATTTTGAGGGTAAATGACTACCCTTTAGCTGTGCCTTTCTTCTGTCTCTGCTACTGATTAGGTGTTTGACCTTGGACAGGTCCCAATCTCTCTGAGTGTAGGAGGAGGAGATGACCTCTAAGGTCCCATCCAACTGATTCTATGTCTGATCTATGTCTATGACTTTAAGGTTCCCTTCCAGCCTTAAAATCATCTAATAAGAGCTAACACATATATTGCCTACCATGTGACAGCTAAGCAATTTACAATTATGATCTCATTTGGTCCTTATAACAACTGTGTGAGCTAGGTGCTATTATTATCTTCATTTTACAGATAAGAATACTGAAGCAAACAGGTTAAATGACTTGCTTATAGTCACACAGCTAGGAAGTATCTGAAGCCAGATTTGAACTCAGGTCTTTCTGATTACAGTACCAGCATTTTATCCACTTTACTACCTAGCCCCTCTAAAATTATGTGTCTGTATAAAGGAGTGGGAGAATTTTATCCTCTGAAAATCCAAAAAACCATTATCAGTGACCATCTTAACTAAAGGTAGGTGCCCCAGGAGGCATCTACTTATGGTATGCCTGAAATTAATTAATGGTTGTCCTCCCAATCCCTGCCCAGATTTAGAGAAATGTTCTTTCCATTTTCCACATCATTCACTTGAAATACAGCCACTCTTTTTTTTCTGTGCTTCAAAGGGAATTTGAAAGGTCATTTCCATTTTCTAATGAAATATTTGCCTATCTCCCAAAGGGGGTGACCAGTTGGAAGAATTCCAGTCACCCCTTCTATTGCTCAAGTCTTCAGGGTATATTTCTAGCTAGAGATATAGCACTTCCTTTTCAGGTCTACCAATTCCTTCAGGCTACCAAAAAGAATGTAAAAGATTTATTTATTTATTTATTTAGCTAGAGTGGAAGTTTTGTGGTTCAGCAACTCACTGTTAGAAACATCTGGATTCCTGGAAACTTCTTAAAAAATAAATGGATTCAAATATATAAGCAGTAATTCTGCTCTTGGTTTTATAGTGTCCTAGAGATATTTAGCTAGAAGAAATGTAAAGGGAATGACAGGAGGATTTTAATTTTTTTCACAGATTATAAGCAGGGTTGTGCTACAGCCAACTCTAACTGCCTTGCCAAGAGCCAATTGTTAAATGTTCAGAGTGAACTTTTACAACTCAGAAATTGGCAAATGCTACAAATCAAGACTTTATTTATTTATTGTTGATTGTCTAGACTTAAGAAAGTGATGGAGAAAATGTGAATAATGCACATTAAATCTAAAACTGTGTCTCATGGACATTCCCTATCCCCCACCCCCAGAGAGTTGGTTGTTAAACATCTACCAATACAGCCCTGCTGCACCAATGTGTTGATAAACTCACAGCAATTTGAATTTGGCAGGAGAGACCACACATGAACAGTCGTGGTATCTTTCCTAAAAGTCTTAAAGAATCACAGCATGTAAAATGCTAAAACCAGCAGAGCCATTAGCACTTCTCTAGTCCTAGATTCAATCTCAGGGCTCTCCTCTTTGTCCAGTGAACAAGACAGCTAACATAGCAAAACAAAATTAAGAATCTTTGTGGTCAAGAAAAATGACACTTTTCTTCTGGAGAAAACAAAGTGAAATTTCCCTCAAAAAGTGGTGTTTGGTCTGTAGTAATAGAAAAAGCTCTGCACTAGGAATTGGGAGACCTGAGTTCCAGTCCTGACTCAGCTATAATGGATCAATCATTGAATTAACAGACATTTATAAAAGTGCCTACTATGTATCTGGCACTGTGGTACCGTGTTTCCCCGATAACAAGACCTATCCCGAAAATAAGCCCTCCCCTTACTGTGTAAGATTCCTCTAAAATAAGCCCTCCCCCGAAAATAAACCCTATTGAGATTGCTACTGTAGTGAAGGTGATCCCCTGCACTACACGCTACATTACAGTACCCTCTGTATGCACCGTCTCCCCCCCTCCCCCCGTGAAATGCACACCGCACTCCGAGCTGCATCCAATCAGAGCTGCAGCAGTGAGCGCGTCATCCTGTTCTTTATTGAATTCATTATTGAATAAAGGTACATTTTTTTGTTCACATTTACCTGTTTATTAAAATTGCTGTCAATGTTCATTAAAATAAGCCCTCCCCTGAAAATAAGCCCTCTGGTGTTTTTCTGTCCAAAAAATTAATAAGACAGTGTCTTATTATCGGGGAAACACGGTAGGAGCTGGGGATATGAACAAAAATGAAGCAGTCTGTTCTCTCCAGGGAAGCAGATCCAAGATCTGTAGGGGGAGGCACTGGACCTGGAATTTCACTAGTATATGGAACTTCTGAATGAAGAAATTTCTCATTATAACTTACATTGTTTAAGAGCTGCACAGAATGACTAAATGACTTGGCTAGGGTCACACAGCCAGTTAAGTATTGGAGGTAGGATTTGAACCCAGGTCTGCCTGGTTCTGAAACTTGCTTTCTATACTCAATGCACACTGCTTCCCTAAGATGTAAATATCTATATCTATCTCTCTCTACATGTATACACACACAAATATATATATATATACATATATATGAAAATAATATATTCTGTCATATGTTAAATATATGTTTCTAGAAATATAGGTATAAAGGAAATATATTTTAAATAAAATGTAAGGAAAAATAAGGAAATAGAAATATATTCTTTTAGGGGGAAGGCATTTTTTGGCTGGGGGTATTAGGAAAGTTTTCATGTGGAAGTTGGGACATGAGCTGAATTCTAAGGGAAATTAGGGATTCTAGATGAAGAAGTGACAAAGGAATGCATTCCAGATATAGGGGAAGGTCTGCAAAAGAACCAAAATGGTAGATGGTATTTTGTGTGGAATAACAAGACCAGTTTGGCTAGATTTAGGCAGCTAGGGGGCACCAGAGTGCACAGAGCACAGGGTCTACAGTCAGGGAAACCTGAGTTCAAATTTTACCTCAGATACTCATTAGCTGTATAACCCTGGGCCAGTCACTTAATCTCTGTTTATCTCAGTTTCCTTAACTATAAAATGGGGATGATATTAGCACCTACCTCTCAGGGTTGTTGTCAGGATCAAATGAGATATTATTTGTAAAAAGCGCTTAGTACAGCATCTGGCACATAGTAGGTGCTCAATAAATGCTTATTTCCTTCTTTCCCTATTCCCACAGTATGTTCAGAGGAATAATGTGTAATCAGTCCTGGAGGGTACCTACTAACTTTCTGTGGGACATGGAGCAGATCTCAGTGCCTTGAGCTATAAATTGAGGGGGGTTGGCTTAGATGCTCTCTATAGTTACAACTCACAAATTATTTACTTTTTAAATTTTACATTCGCTTAGCTTTCCTGCATCTCAGTTTCCCCATTGGTGATTCTCACAACCTGGGTCAAATCCTGGCCTTTGACACTGGTACTTAGGTTTCGAGATCAAACTAGAAAATCCTAAAGCATGGTTCCCCTCTATTAAAAAAAATAACTAAGAGAAGAGATTGGGACTTGTAGTCATCTGTACCAGAAGAAGGATGAACGTTCCCATCTGCTCATCTGTCTAGACACTCCACAATTTACGAGGAAGAGCACATCAGCACGCCCAGACCCCCAATCCTTTCATTGTCTCCATTTACTTATATCCATATGGCATCAGCAGGGGCTCTGGTTTTCTAGGAATGATGACTGATCAAGTGATTTCTTGTTTCACCTTTATCACATTTTCCTTGTTATTGCTTCCTCGGCACTGGGCCAGGTAGCACATTCAAGTGTGGCCAAAACCAGGGGTTTGACCCTGGTCCAAACTGGTGAGCTTAGCACGGGCGAAAAAGCATCATTCCATAGCTATACACAGCAATCCTAGGTCAAGTGGTCACCTGGTAAATGTGTGCTCTTGGACATGGTAACATAGGGAGGAAACCAGGCTAGAGAGTGGGGATGGTTGGGTGCAATTCATCCTCAATGCTGGAGTCAGCTCCAAGTATAGCCTCATCTATATATAGGAGAGGCAGAAATTAGATTAAGGTAAAAAAAAAATGAAGAGCCCTATTTATTTGTCCTGTTAAAAAGGAGACTGTCCCCAGGTTTGCTGGAGGGCAGCCACTTCTCAGAATAGTTTTCTTAGCAGATAAAGCATGAAAACAGGAAATCATTATCCAAACACTAGGAAGTTGGCTCAGCTTGGAAACGTTCTCTCCCTCTGCAAAGTCTCCCAGGATCCCACTAAAAGATCTGGGCTCTGTTATTATTCTTTGTTCTTGTTTCTTTTCATCTTTTTGTCAAAGGAGAAGACAGTATGGGCACTACAAGAGCAGGAAATAAGTGAAGGAAATCAGCTCTTCAAATACTCCAAACTTGAAAATAGACGAATTATATTTGGAATCACAAAACTTCAGTTCCAAGGGACATGAGGGACCATCTAGTTTCATTTCTTTATTTTATAGAAGGGGAGACTGAAAACCAGGGAGAGGGAGTCGTCCAACGTCACACAGCTCAGGGAGTCAGGAGCCTTGGGTTCAAATTCTAATTTTACCGTTTATTAACTCTATGACCTTAGACAATTAATGCTCCATCTCTGAACCTGGGTTGTCTCCTCAATAAAATGGGCAGGTTTAGCTAAATGATCTCCATGGCCCCCCCCCATTCTAAAGTTTTATGATTTTTTTGGAGTTTTGAAGGGGAGAAGGCAGGGCAACTGGGGTTAAGTGACTTGCCCAAGGTCACACTGCTGGTAAGTGTTAAGTGTCTTGAGACCTGATTTGAACTCAGGCCCTCCTGACTCCAGGGCCAGTGCTCTATTCACTGTGCCACCTAGCTGCCCCAAAGTTTTATAATTTTTTAAAAAATGTTTTATGATTTTAAGGGCACAGTCAAGATTCCTGGTTTTCAGTTTGGGGTTCCTTCTCTAACTTGCAAACCTTGTGTGAAAACAAAAATTACAGTCATCACATAATTTTATACAAAAGTAAGAGTAATTGCTAAACAATGACTTCCATTCAGATTTTCACTGTGTTCTTCTGGTTTCTCTGCATAGTTGCAATGGCCTCAGGACAGCTGCTGGTTAACAGTCCTGCTTCCAGAAGGTATGTGGGAGAGAGGTCGCTAAGTGCTTAGGAGAGCATTGGGTAGACAGACTTAAGGATGTTTTCTGATGGAGCAGGGCCAGGTCAGCTGGGCTGGAGAGATGATATTCTCCTTAAGTGACTGTTAGTACTGTAGTACCAGAGACTTCTCAAAAGAGATGCTGCTCATTGGATTGAATCAGAATCCTGGCAAACATACATTCACAAGTACGGTATGTCATCACCTAGGAAGGACTGGATTTGGCTTTGGAACAAGTGTCCTTAGCTCACTTGTAGGAGGGAAGGGAGTGCACACACTGACCTCTCCCTTCTTGGGCTTGTCTACACTACTCACCTGGCAAGATAAGGCAAGAAGCATTTATTAGGCATTTACTATGTGCCAGGCCCTGTAGTAAGTGCTGGGGGTACAAATACAAGCAGAGAGACAGTCCCTAAGGGAGTTTACATTCTAATGGGGGGAGACAACACACAGAAGAGGCCTGAAAAACTGTGGGGCAGTGAGGGAGAAGGTCCCCTTGAGGGGGTATCATGGCAAAGTCTTGAAAGTTGGGAGGGGAATGAAGCAGGGACATCCTGGACCTGTCCTCAAAATGGAGGCCCTGGGAGGAACTCACCATGTTAAGAAGGGGATGGGAAGGACTGAGGTATATTCCAAGGTGAGAAGGTCCCAGGCACTTAGGGGAGTTCTAGGGTCAAAGGGCAGCTGAGGCATGGTGATAATGTTCTGGGGGTCACAAGCAAAGCCAGGGGGCTGTGAAGCATGGACGCCCCAGGCCCGTCTTTAAAATGGAAGCACTGGGGAGAACTCACCAAGGTAAGAAGGGAGTTAGAGAGTTAGGTTCTTTAGGAGTGAACAGTACGGATAGTTCTTCCCAACTAAACTTAAATGTACTGGAGAAAAGGGCCATGTCTTACACTCTTTGTGTATCACATTCATTCCTGATAGTGTAGTACCATTCTGAAGGTCCTCATTTTGGATAATTGACATTTATATATGGTCAGCTAGGTGGCACACTGGATAGAGCACCAGGTCTGGAGTTGGCAAGACTCATCTTCCTGAGTTCAAAATTCAGTCTCAGACATTTACTAGCTGTGTGACTCTGGGCAAGTCACATAACTTTTCTGCCTCAGTTTCCTAAACTGTAAAATAGGGATAATAACAGCATCTACCTTGTAGGGTTATAGTTAGGATTAAATGAGATTACATTTGTAAAGTACTTGGTCCAGTGCCTGGCATGTAGTAGGCATCTATCAGTGCTTATCCCTCTTCTCTGATACTCACCCCTAACCCAGATACTATTCCTCAGTGGAGAACAGGGCAAGGATTGATACGTATCAGCAGTGGCCTTCTGCCTGTGGCCAGCTTCCTTATCTCCCCACATGCCCACCAAATGTCGAGTCGCTCTTCGGGTCAATTCAACAGACTTATCAAATGCCAACTAAGTGCAAGGTGTTATCCTAAGGCACTGGGGATACAAAGGCCTGGAAGTTTGGAAAACAGAGGTTTGAATCCCCACATCCATAACTTAAAAGCTATGTGACTGTGGGTAAGTCACCTAATCTCTCTGAGTCTCAGTTTTCCTTATCTTATAAATGGGAGATGATCACCTCTGTATTATGTAGACCACAGGATTGCTGTGATGATCAAAAGAAATAATGTATATAGGATGCCTTGCAAACTTAAAAGCAATATGTAAATGTTAATTAGTATCACGTTCGATCTTCACCACAACTGTGTAAGGAACACGATTATCAGTATTACCTTTTTGTTTTGCAGAAAAGGAAACTGAGCCCTAGTGAGGAGTGGGGATTTGCCGGAAGTCACAGGCAATTTTTTTTTTTGGATTTTATATAATCAATCAGTATCCTGGTCTTCTGATTTTGCTTTCTTTCCTTTGCATCAGTTCATATAACTGCTTCTATACGTCTATCTTCTTTATATTTGTCATTCTTAGTTAAATTGGAGTATTACATTTTTAAGGGTAGTTTTGATTGAGTAAATCAGTGAAATCATCCCACCCATTTAAAGTGATAAGGTACCCTGATACATTAAGGATTCGAGGGCAAATCTTAACCAATCAATTACAGGCTTTAAGCTTAGTGGGAAAAGTCCTTGGATGAAATGGAATGGAGTTGTATAGGAATGAGATTGGATGCACTGAGGAAATGTGGTCATGCACTAGAAATCATCTACAAAATACTCTGTAGAGATAGTTGAGAACCAAAGTAATTCTAGAGATAAAGGCAGAAGCAGTTCCAGGAAAACCTCTGAGGAGGAAGATGCCTTGGCTTTGGCCTCAGCCTAAATCTCCTTCCCCAGCCTCCCTTTGATTCAAGGAGGACCTCAAAAGGTTGGAAGGATTAGGATTTCCCATCAGTATCGTAGCCTGATAATCTAAAAATATCAGGATATAGTTCAGAACAGCAGATTCACCATGGCCCCACAAAGATCCTGTAACTAGGGGGAATTTCTTGAGCACTACATGAAGGGGAGAGAAAGGGCCTATGTCCTTAAGCCCACCTTTCCTTGGATTCTGTATGAACTGGTAGAAGATCGTGTCATAGACTTGTATGTGTTTGTGTGTGTGTTTTGTGCCAACTGTTCTTATTATATCTCTTAATAAATACCTTCTTTTAAAAGCACCTTAAGTCTGGCTGGCTAAATTGATTATCAATTGACAGTCGTGTTGAGAAGCACACTGGTGGGGGCTTTCAAGCCGTAGCACTAGAAAAGACCCCTCCCAATCACTCAAGGGTACCCCTAGGAGCCAGAAGAGACATAATAGCCATGAACCAAGCCCATCAGTATAAGTGTGACTTGGGGTAGTGGCTCCAGGGCATATATTATACATTGATATAGTCAAATTTCTGAGGTTTCTTGCAGCTCTGAAATTACATATTTTTCTTCTAGTTCTTATAACTTTTGTTTTTACATCACCTTCATTTCTCATATAACTCTCTACCCTCCTCTCCACAGAACTGTCCCTTGCAACAAAGGATTAAAAAGGGGGGGGGGAGAAGAGAGCTAATTAGGAAAACTCATGAGCACATTAACTAAGTCCAATAGTATACATAACATTCCACACCATTAATCCCCTTGTAAAGAAGAGGAGGTGCATTTTTCCTCTCTTCAGGACTAAGTTTAATCATAATCACACAGTACTGAACTTCTTTCCTTATTTGTTTATTTATTTAAAAAATTCTATCATACTGTTAGTCTGGCTCCAATCTCCTCCAGTTTTTTCTCTCACAATACTTTTTTGTATACTCTAAATTCCTGCCATCCCTCATTCTCATCCTGTCCTCTCCCATTCTATGTCTTTGCTCACTCTGTCCTTATGTCCCCAAAATGACTCCTCCCCTATCTCCATTTATTCAGGTCCCTCACGTCCTTTATAGTCTAGCTCTGGCCCCACTTCATCCAGGAAGCCTTACCTGACTGAGGGCAGGCACTATTTCCTCTTTGTATCCCCAACATTATTCACAATGCCTGGCATATAGTCAATGTTGAATAAATGCTTGTTAAGCACATATCTTTTCTTTTTATTTCAATCAACAAATACTTATTAAAGACCTCTGCATGCCAGATACTAGGGATGCAAGACAAAGAATGAAACAATCTGTACTCAAAATGAGCATATATTTTCATGGGTGAGGCAATAGTACAAACAAATTTATAGATGTGTGTACATACATGTGTATGTATATATTTATATACATCTATATTTATACATATATGTATAT
>NW_027185761.1:14746389-14901301 GCF_028583685.1 Petaurus breviceps papuanus | reverse complement strand
GTTAGATGTATGGATGGATGGATAGTTGGATGGATGAATGGACAGATAGATGGATGGATAGATGGATGGATGGATGAATGGATAGATAGATGGATGGATGGATGGATAGTTGGATGGATGAATGGACAGATGGATGGATAGATGGATGGATGAATGGATAGATAGATGGATGGATAGATAGACAGACAGACAGACAGACAGACAGACAGACAGACAGACAGACAGATAGATAGATAGATAGATAGATAGATAGATAGATAGATAGATAGATAGATAGATAGATAGATAGATAGATAGATTTTGTTCTAAGCTCCTTGAGTTCAGGGGCCATGCTTTAACCTTTCTTTTTAAGCCTAGCACTTAGCACAGGTCCTGGCACATAGTAAGAAACTAACAAATGCTTGTTGACTTGCTGACTATATACAAAGTAGTTGCTTCCCAGGACAAGCCCTGATGACAACAGCCAGTGTTCTTAATAAGACTCCAGGGTTGGGCACACACTTCATATGCCTACTCACTACAAGCCTCTGCTGCAGGTACTTGCCTAAAATGAAGTCTTTCCCAACTATTAGACTGGAGAACAGTGTTGTAAGTCATATCTGTTTCCCTGCACCCAGCCCTGTCCCTTGTATAGCAGGCTTGCCCTGCCAGTTTATCCCCAGACTGTACCTGTAATACTGTAGCTCTAATTCCAGCTGCTGGACGCACATCTGTAGATGCAGTACTTGGGTGGCTTGGGCTTCCAGCTCTCTCACTTTCCCCAGGCCGCTCAGCACTGCCTGCCTGGCTTCCTCCACTTTTTTCCTCATTTCTGCCTGCTCCTTCTTCAGATGGCGGTTGCAGTCCTCAGAGGCTGCCAGGGCCTCCTGGCACTGCCTCAACTCCTTAGCCAATTCCTGATTGACCTGAATAGCCTCTTCGATCTGACCATCCCTGGAGCTCCGGATCAGCTCCACTTCCTTTAGCACGCTCTGTACGCCTTTGCTGGGCTGGGGGCTCCCATGGCTCGGTAGCATCCTGGTCCCAGGAAAGCAGCTGCCATCTTGCTTGTGACTGGCATGGCTCTTCCAGAGTCCCACCTACCAGGGGCGAGAGAGGAAGATAAAAAGCTTCTGGGTTTCACATTGGAGTTTTAACCCTTCCTCTCACCCTCCTCCTTTTCCACTCCAGTGGTACTTTCAGCCTCTACTCCATAAAATTTGACATCTTTCCAACTGACAATGTCACTTTACATATATTATTCCATTCGATCCTCCCAACAACCCTATGAGATAGATGGGTTCATCTTGTCCAACCATCTCATTTTCCAAATGAGGTTAAGTGACTTGCCCAGTGGCAGAGCTGGGATTTGAACCCAGGCCCTCCAAGCTCAAGACTCTTTCCATTTCCTCTATAGTGGAAAAGGACTCTCCAGGAAGTGAATCATCCTGTAATTTTACAGATGAGGAAATGGAGGTCCAGAATGGATCAGAAACTGACCCAGGTTCCTAGAACAAATATGTGATGGTGCTAGGACTTTAGACTAGCTTCTTTGACTTCCAGGCCAGTACTCCTTCCTTGGCTAAGTTACTGTTCAGTTGGCTAAGTGCCCTGTCCAAGGCACCTGCTTGATTCAGAAAAAAATTCGCAGACTATCTTCTTGGATGGCTGCTTTGACTGAACCTGGGACAGCTGATTGAACCACTGGTTGAAGACATTTTATTCACAGGAAGTAAAGATAACAAGACAGCCATAGCTTACCATTGTTGTGGTTGTTGTTGGAGCACACAGCACAAAAACATGCCTTATAGAATAGCTTTTTATGGCAAATTCAGTCTGGGTGGGGAGACACAGCTCCATGGTGAGGAGGAGACAGAGACCCTGGGACACTATAAGACTTCTTTGCTGTATAGACTGGAAGAGGAGGGGGAGTGTGCATCTGGGAGGGAGCTTGTCGGAGGCAGGATAGTGTGGGGAGAAAGTGTTCTACTGGGTACCTTCCTATTTTAACTAATTATTCTTTTTTTTTTTTTAAGCAATCGGGGTTAAGTAACTTGCTCAAGGTTACACGGCCAGTTATTTCTGGGTGTGGTGCTGTGTCTGAGCCCGGGATTCGATCTCCAGGTCGTCCCAACACTGGAGCCGGTGCTCTTACTCGCTGAGCCACCTGGCCGCCCCTTAACTAATTATTCTTACTAACAAAGTACTACCTTGACAGTAAGCATAGTCACCACTCTGAATTTTGATATCCTGGGACAAAGGCCTGGTCACCCTGCTTAGTTAAGGCTCTTTTAAGCATCTTTTAATTCTCTAAAGGGATATATTGTTACACTCAAAAGACTCCATAAGAACAAAATTCATTTTCTTTTTTTTTTTTCTTGGAAACAGACTTTCATGCCACCTCCTAGCATCTTGTCAGTATGCTGTGCACACCACCACCATCACCTTCATCTCCCCTGAACTGCACCCTCACACTCTGCCTCTTTTCACTGTCACATAATGTAACTGCAGAATGTAACCTCCATGAGGGTAGGGGCTGCTTTTTGTTTACTGTCTCCAGTACCTAGCTCAAAGCCATGAACACATCAGGCACTTAGCAAGCATAAATTAAATTGTTGAATTCGTAGGGTAAAGATCACCAGCTTTTTCATAGTAATATCCTACCACTGTCTGATTATGAGATGCCTCTCCTTATTCTGTATCATGAATGAATGAATTAATGGAAAAGCATTTATTAAGTTGCTTGCTCGCTTGTTGCTGTTTGTCCTTTGTTCTTGAAGAGGACCATGACATCAGAGAAGTGACTCCATGACATGCAAGTGAATTGGATTTAAGTGAGGGAGGAAGGGCTGGGTGAAGTCATCAGCCTCACTTTCTCCTCTGGAGCCATCTGGGTCCAGTGGTCAGATATTACCATGTGCTAGAGACTGTCATAATATGAAAAATGCTATGCCATATATGCTTATTTTAAAAATTAAAAGTAAAAAAGAATTTAGAATTATTTTGCTTAGAAATAGCAAACTCATTCTCACCCCTGTCCCTTTCCTTGGGCAATTTCCCCTATCTGATACATGTATGTATGTATGTGTGTATCTATATGTATACATATATACACATATACATCTACACACATACATAACTATACACACATATGTAGGTCAATAAATATTTATTAAGTGCCTACTATGTGCCAGGCACTGTACTAAGGGCTGAGAATACACAGAAAGGCAAACAACAATCCTTTCTATCATGAAACTCATCATCTAATGGGGGAGACAACATGCAAACAATTACATACCTACAAGACATATACAGGATAAGCTGGAGGTCATCTCAGAGGGAAGGCACCAAGATGGAGAAGGACTGGGATAGGCTTCTTGCAGAGGGTGGGACTTTAGCTGAGACTTGAAGGAGACCAGAGAAGCCAGGAGGAGGAGGAGGAGGAGGAAGAGGAGGAGATGAAGAGAGAGTTCCTGGGAGGGACAGCCATTGAAAACATTCAGAGTCAAGAAAGTTTTGTGTTCAAGGAAGAGCAAGGAGATCTGTGTCACTGGATAGCAGAATATATGGACAGGAATAAGATGTAAGAAGAACAGAAATATCCTGCCGTCTTTTATAGAAATCCTACCCATCTTTCAAAGCATAGGTCAATTTCTTACCCTCTGCCAACTTGAATGGAACCTTCCCTGATCACTCCAGCCCTTGCTAATCTCTCCCAGATCTGAACTCAAAAAGAACTAACTCCACAGTAAGTGACACACATTTTTGCACTTAATTACTCTCTAATTAGGGAAAGAAAATTAATATCTATGAAATAGACAGCAAACTCCTTGTGGGCAGGGACCAGATCTGTTATATCTCTCATGCTATTTAGCATAATACCTATGAAGAAATACTTTTTGATTGACTGATCATCCTGAGATACTTTGGGCCTGGGTTCAAATTCTAGCCCTGCTATTTGTTACTTTTGTGACCCTTGGGACCAATCAAGCTATTGACTTCTCCTTGTAACAGCCTATCAATTACTTGAAACTAGTGATCTTGTCCCTGCTAAATCCAGAATTGGTCCTAAATTTGAATTGTATCTCTGTTGTCTACTGCCCAGGTAACTTCAGACAAAGTCAACTGGCCTCTCTAGGCTTCCAATTCCTCATCTATAAAATGAAAGCATGAATAGACTAGATCAGGGGTTCTCATTGTATTTTTGAAGTTATTCAAACCCTATTCAATAACAACAAAAACAGCAACAATGACAATAAAATATGTTATGAGCATCAGGGTAATTTAATATAAAATCCATGATATTTTAAATGATTATTTACTACTTAAAGTGACATTAAAGAATTCTTAGCTCAAACCTTTTGGACCATTAATTTCCCAAAGGGTACAAGGACTGCTAAATGGAAACCTCTGTGTTAGATAACCTTTAAGAATCCCTTCAGCTAGAAATACTGTGTCCCTAGGAATCCACTCCTTTTTCTCAGTTCTCCAACCTTTAAGGTCCTATATTATTCAGTTTGCTCAAAGGAGAAATGGCCTGAGAAGATCTGGATTCATTTTCCAAACCTGCTGCTTATTAGTCAGCATAACCTTGGGTAATTCACTTACCCACTCTTAACCTCAGTTTCCTCATATGTAAAATGGAGACATTAATACTGGTACTACTTATCTTGAGGTTGAATTGTGAGGAAAACACCTCATAATGTCCTCTATAAATATTATTATTATCACCTAAAACCTTCCTTCTCTCTAGTAGGAGCAAAAAGCCCATAGAAACAATATAAATGAAATCAGCATTGAGAGGAAACAATAATGATGAAATAACAGTGTTAATATTGTACTGTCAAAATATGTCCCTTTTTTTCCTGTAAGCAATTAACAAGCTGTTTTTGTCTGTGCGAACATACTTTGCAAAGGGGCTTGTTTGGGTGTTTTGTGGGAAGTGTCTGTTGTGTCAAAATAAAACTTATCTACCACTAAATGGCATTATGAAAGGCTATAGAACTTGGTTCATCCAGTTATTCCACAAATGTTTACTGATGTGCCAGGCTAAGTGCTAGGGGAGATAAAGATATAGGTTGTAATATGTATAGTTAGAATTGCCTGGCACCCCAGCTTAAGCTTTTGAATTAGGGGCAAGGGAAAGACAAGTTTTAATGTTGAGTCTCTGGATAAATGCAGTATCATCTAAGTTACTAGCAGGAAAGGGACCCAATGGGGGCATTTGTCTTAGATCAGATTTCAGACCAACACACAAAAGACATTAAAAACCACAAGTACTTTCTTGGAGACTTCAGTTAAATTTCTGGCACTCAGCTGAAAAAAAAAACACAACACAATCCTGTGTATTCTAAGAAATATTTCCCAGTTGGATCTAAAAAATGATGTTATTTTATAGTTAGGTGGCTTATTTACATCATCTGTCAACTCAGAAGTGTGAGTAAGTTTAAGAAAATTCCTGATCCATTTAAAGCTGTGTTTTAAAAACCAGTCTGTTAAGCCCAGCACTAGGGTGAATACTTCCAAATATGCAGCATTCATGTACCATGGGAGTCAGCCCCATATTTCCCATTGAATGCTAGTCCTAGATTAAGACCTAGGGTTCACTCTCACTTCTGATTCAGAGAATTACGTGAGCAGAGAATGCATGTCACTTAACTTATCAGATCGTCAGTTTCCTCAAGTGTAAAGTGGAGATAATAATAAGTAATTCCTGAAGTATCTGACATGGAACGATGATGGGGCTCCAAGGAGAGCACTTTTAAAAAGCCCGGCAAATCTTAAAGCACTATACAAATGCGAATTACATTATTCTCCTCTTTAGACCCCAATTTCCTCATCTGTAAAACCACAAATTTGGTTTAGATGGTTTCTATGGGTCACTTTTGACATTCTACAAGAGAAGTTACAGATCAGTGAAACAAACAACTTGTTCTTAGCTTGCTTTGATCACAAAGATTTAATGAGCCACTTTTACAGAGAGCTGTGGTGAGCCTGGGCTGCAGTTCTGGCTTTGTATGAAATATGAGCTCCATGGATTTCAGCATTGCTAGACATACTGACCTCTTCTTTCAGCACATGCAGTCCTCAGAAGGAGCAATTTCTGGCCTAAAATCTGGGCATAGGACTTCAGCAATTCTCTGGCTGAAACACCATTCCAATTACATGGTAGGGATGAAAAGCTGGGTCATGTTGACATCATTTAATTATTTTGTACTTGAACTTAAACTCCCATCTCATCAAAAATTTCTCTTAACTCAACAAAGGACTCTACCTGGTGCCAGGCACTGCCCTCAGAGCTGGCAGAGGCCCTACCTTGGGAATTCTTAACTGTTTGGCTCTCTGATCCCACAAATGCTTCTGCTAGCCAATCTGCAGGTGTGCAGAATTCCTGCTCACGATATCCATGTGCAATATGCCGCCCAGCAGGAGCAAGGATGAAAAGTCAAAATATTTAATTCTCCAATTCCCAGGAAAAGTGTGAATCAGAAAATGTTTAGAGAGGACAGCTCCTCTCAGGCAGTTATGGCAGGAGGGATGGGGGTGGGGCCATTGATCATCTTTTGCATGGGAAAACTGACTAGTAGTTAAGGGTTAGGTTGATGTAAGCATCAAAGCAAACCCCTCAAACCAAATAGAACACGCCAACAGATATATTATATGTAATTATTATATATTATATATTTCATTTATTTATATATATTATATGTTATATATTTCAATACTTTAATGGATTTGTGATCTTATCTATGTGGGTATCCCTTCAAGGGTGCAGTTGGTAACCAATCCATCCTTGCCTCCCCATCTTGGGCAACTCTTGTGTATGTGTCTTTCAGAAATCAGGTCCACTCTGGGCGCTGGGGAGGGGAGTGGAGGGGAGGAAGAGACAGGGAAGAAAAAGGACCTTCCTCTAGTTCTCTCGACATTGTAAGGATACTAATGGAAACAAAGAAAATTAGACGGGCTGAGAGCTGCGTCCTTGGAGGGACCATGCACACCATGGATCAGGTTCAAATATGAGGAATCTGCAGAGGGGCAGGTTCGGATTTAGCTGCCACTCAAAAACTCCCTGGGGTAAGGATATCTTTCTTGGCGATTTATAGTCTTAAGAGAGTTTCCTGGGGGCACGGAGAGGAAGGAACCATTTATTAAGCGCTCAGTATGTGCCAGTCACTGTGGGTAGAGAGGAGGTGGTTTGCCCAGTGACACGCTGCTAGTATGTGTCAGGGGAGGTATTTGAACCCAGGTCGTTCTGGTTCAAAAAGCAGATCACCCTCCACTACAACACGCTGTCTGTCGTTCTTTCCCTGGCTGATAACAATGACTCCTTCAGATGACTGTACAGCGAGCTTCCAAAGCACTTTCCTATGCCCTGATACTCATAAACTCTATGAGATTGTCAGCGGTAGCTATTATTATATCCATTTTCTAGACAAGGAAATTGAAGGCCAGAGAAGTTAAGGGACTTACCCTGGGCCAGACAGCTCAGTAGTATTAGGGTTGGGTTTAGGTTCGGGTTCTGCCGGTCTCTAAATCGAATGCTATTTTTTTTTTCTCCCAGCGCACCAGGATTCTGATGCCAGAGAGATAAACAATGTCAGTCCTCGGGGGCAGTCTACCTCGGGGGTAGTCTAACCCTTGGCAGCGTGGGCCTATCTAGTAAAAGCTGTTAGGGCCGAGGTGCATTGTACCGGCTTCCCTTTCTCCCTGTACCCTCAGGCTCAGCCCCCTCACCTGCAGCGCCAGGCAGCGTGCGTCGCTGCTCTGGAGGGCGGCTCTCATGTCCTCCACTAGCTCCCGAAGGCTGGCGTTCTCCTCCTCCAGCTTGGCAACCCGGTCTTCCGCCTGCTCCAGGGCCACTACCTCCTCGTAGCACTCCCGCGAGCAGCCCGAAGAGCCCGTGGCGGCCACTGTGGCGGGAGGGGAGCTCCTCGTGCGCCCGGACGCAGCCGGGACAGCAGACGCCCCGGGCCGCTCCCGGCGCCGGCGCAGGGGGCTGCGCAGCCGGATCTGGGTCTCGATGTGTTCACTCTCCGGCCCAACCGGTAGCCGGCTCCCCTCTGGACCCTCCCTTGCCCCAGCTCGGGTGCTGAAGTAGCCACAGAGGCGGGCGTGGAATTGGCGGAAGGTGAGCTCCGGGGCCAGGTCGTCCCAGAGCGCGGCGCGCTCCTCTTCGTCCTGCTCTTCCTCGCTGCATGCCCCCTCAGTGCCTAGATCAGCCCCAGGCTGTAGCCCCAGCACCCTGCACAGCACACGAAAGTCCTCCCCGGGCAGGCGGCCGTCTCCTTTGCAGTCCAGGTGGTGGAAGACCTCCTGCAGGTACTGGTCCAGCCCGGTGGCCAGCACTACGATCTCATTTTCCACGCCTCGGTCTAGACGGTAGTGATGGGCTAGGGCGCTCACCAGCCACTGCGTACGGCGCGCCGGGCGGCGGTACGGGTCCCAGGCGTCCACTGGCCCCGGCTCCATCGCTGTTCTTGTCGCCTGGAGCCTCTTCTCCAAACCCTTCCTTCCCTTCTCTCTTCCCTACTTCTCCTGCTACCCAGGACTCCGACCTGGCTCCCTTCTGCTGCCCGGCATCGCTCTAAGGGGGGAGGGAGCCTGCCCCCCTGTTACCCGGGCTGCAGCCCGGCCGGCTGCGGGCTGGAGAGAACCCGACGGACAGGAAACTCCGGGAGGCGCCGCCGTCCTTTCGGCCCCGGCGGGGAGGGACGAGGAGGCCAAGAGCAGATAGATCTGCTGCGGAGCCCCAGGGCTGGAGGAACGTCATCCCAGGGAGGGGCTGCCCGCCCACTCCCCTCCCGCCGCCCTCCTCTCCGGGTCCCTGCGGCTCTCCGAGCCACCAGACCCCGCTGTCCAGTCCTACGGTCCCAGCAGTCTCAGGCGGCCAGCTGCCCTCCAGTGGGGCGTGCTATGCTGCGCCCTTTGGCCCCTTTCCCCGTAACTTCTGCTCCCTCGCAGCTCGGGTAGGGCCCCTGGGACCGGGCTTGGAGCAGGCCCCTTCTGCCACTGGACAGGTGGGGATGGGGCTCTGAGCCCGGGAGCAGAGGTTTTGCCCTTTTAATTTATGTACGCCTTTTAATTTGACCTCAATTGTGAGCATCTAAGGGGGTAGGAAGGCTTTCCCGGGAAGACTCCCCCGCGTGCCTTCTGTTCAAGTTGAGGTTTGCTCTTTGCTCTGTGAGGAGATTTCAGCGAAAACTTTTGAGTCTCGTACAACTTTGTCTCCCTAGGTAGGGGCAGCGTCGACGGAATGGGATTCAACTTCCAATCCCTGTCCTGGCGTTTGCTAAACTTGTGATCAGGTCATTCTCTCGTTTGAAACAGTCTACACCTGCTTCACATAGCTGTTGCTTTGTAAACTCTCAAGTCCTACATAACTGAGCTATTGTGATTACCGCTTAGATTTAGAGTTGGGAAGGACCTGAGAAAGTTCTCTTGCTTAACCTCCTCATTTCTGACCTAAGAGGAAACCGAGTCCCAGAGAGTTGACGTGATTTGCCCAGGGTCACAAGGTAATAAAAGAGGCAAGATTCAAACGCAGGACCTTTGATTCCAAATGTCTACTACGCATTTCTGCAACGCCTCTTTTGCCTACATCATAGCTCTTCTCTTTTGTTACCATAAAGCCTAATTCAGATACATAGTAAGTTATCTGCTGGTGATGATAACACTTAGCCTTGTGGAGGGGGAGGGAGGATGCTGTTTTATCCTGTATTTTGGTATTATTTTTGCTCCCCTTTTCCTCCCTTCTCCCCAACTGCCCTCCAGAAAAGGGAAAGTAAAAGTGTTGGCTAGCGAGCGCAGTATTAGGAATAGAGAAGAGGGTACAGTCATTTCCCTTTGGGCAAAAACAATTTTCGTTTTAGCCAGATAGATCCCTGGAGATGAATTGTAGGGAGTGTATAAAGAAGTAACTAATCTTTTCTGAAGAAACTGTGTGATTTGGGATTGCAATTTAGGGCTATCGTGGACATTTGCAAGCTAGTCAGTCTGACCTTGGTCAAATGATTCTGAGACTTTTTTTTTTATCTGTAACATGCATATAACATTTTCCAATCACCCCTGCAAGACACTGCGCTAGGTACTGAGGGGAATGCAAACTCCAAAGCCTGGTGGCCAATAAGTTTTTAGGCAAGCTGCTTGCCATCTCTGAGCTGTTGTTTTCATATGTCTAAAACGGGGAGGGGGGGGAGGGAGTGTGGTGTGGTGGTTAGAGGGCCACTCTTGGTGTCAGTTAGCAGGCATTTGTTATTATTAAAAAATTTTATTTTTTCAATGAACAAAACTCTATTTTCTCTCCCTCTGATCTCCTCCCTCCCCCAATTTGTGGAGGGGAAAACCCCTACTAACAAAAATATGAAGTCAGGCAAAACAAATTCACTCACTGATCATATCCAAAAAATCTCATTCTGCATCTTCAGTCCATTCCCTTTGTCAGGAGGCGGATATCGGTGTGCTTGTTGTGTCATTGTGGTGAATAGTTCTTAAGTAACATTTTATTATTAAGCAGTGTGTGTGTGTGTGTGTGTGTGTGTGTGTGAGAGAGAGAGACAGAGAGACAGAGAGAGAGAGAGAGAGAGAGAGAGAGAGAGAGAGAGAGAGAGAGAGAGAGAGAGAGAGAGAGAGAGAGAGAGAGAGAGAGAGAGAGAGAGAGAGAGAGAGAGAGAGAGAGAGACAGAGAGAGAGAGAGAGAGACAGAGAGAGAGACAGAGAGAGGAGGAAGAGAGACAGAGACACACAGAGAGAGAAGGGTATAAAGGTATATAAAGACAAAAATAGTCACCAACCTCAAGGACCTTGCATTCCAATGGGAAAGACAACATGTAAAGAAACTGGTACATATGAGATACATTCAGAGTAGAATAGATGGTAAGTAATGTTAGAGGAGAAAACTCAGAAGGACCTGAGTTCACAATCTGCGTTATACCAGCTCAGTTGGCCAGGGCAAGATTCCTTAACCCCTTAAGGCCCCAGGCCTCAGTTTTTAGTTAGAGACAGTTATCCATCTATAGAGGAGAAAACACAGGAACCACCAGACCTCATCCCACAAATAGGAATAATTCTGACCCAGCCTGGTTTACAGGGTTGCTTTTGAGAGTCATATGTAAATTGCTTTGTCAGCAAAAGCAGTATGTAAGAGTAAACTTTTTTATTGTTATTATTATTTTGGTTAGGAAATGTGAGATCAGATACATGAACACATTTGGAAAACTAAGTGCTATGCAAATTTGATTTGTAAAAAAAGAATACTGTATAATTCTTTTTTTGGAAGTAGAAGCAAGGGGGAAGGAATCATATTGTTAATATTCGATAGAATTACATTAAACTTTGAAACAGCAATGATAGAATTGCAGCAATTTAAAAAAAAGGATTGTATATTTGTAATATTTTGATTAGCTAGCAAGACATTGTATAGCCATATGCATACTAACATATACTAACGTAATTCAAGGGACAGTTAGGTGGCAAAATGGATGGAGTGCAAGCCCTGGAGTCAGGAAGACTCATCTTTCTGAGTTCAAATCCCACCTCAGACACTTACTAGTTGTATGACCTTGGGTAAGTCACTTAACCCTGTTTCCCTTAGCTTTCTCATCTTAAAATGAACTAGAGAAGGAAATGGCAAATCACTCCGGTAGCTTTGTCAAGAAAATCCCAAATGGAGTTATGAAGAGTCAGACACACTTGAAACGACTGAATAACAAAACATAATCCCTAACAATGAGATGTATCCTAGCAGAGAGATATGACCTTGAAGCCTGGAAAGCCTGGGTTCATGTCTGCTCTGCAGTTCCTACTGGCTGGGTGACCCTGGGCAAATCATTTATCTTTTCTCTCAATGTCCTAAGCAACTCTCCAAGATTCTAAGCTGTAAGAAAAGGTGTTGACCTGCATTGGTTGAAGTTTCTCTATACGATACTGTATATTATCTTAATCTGTTTAAATGTCACCTAAAGAACTTGAATTTGTAGGATGGGAGAGTTTATTCATGGGACAAAGGGGTGTTAGAGAGTTTTCTTTCCCCAGGACAACTTCTTCATCCCCTAGTGGACTATGAAATGAGTTGCTGTGTCCAAGAAAGTTCTTTACCCATTGGCCAACTTTGTGGTGATGAACTTATGCAAATTCATTTAGGTTGGCCCTGGTAAGATAGTCATCAGGTCTTTGCCATTCAAGACCTTCCCAGGTTGGTAGGACTTCCTCAAAGTATGTGATCATAAGCTTCCAGAACCCAGGGTCATCTCTCTTCCTTTAGGCTTTGGGTGAGGATTTTAGTGAGGGCTCACAGAAGTTATCTGATCAATTGGAAGCATTTATAATCAGTCTTTCTGACCTTATCCCAAGGATTTAGAGCTGGAAGGGATCTTGGGGAACATTTAGCTCAATCTCTTCATTTATAATTCCTATTGATATTCACAGGCATGAAAAATTCTTGTTCAGTTGTGTCTGACTCTTGATGACATCATTTGGATATCTTGGTAAAGATACTGGAGTGATTTGCCATTTCCTTCTCTAGCTCATTTTACCGATGAAGAAACTGAGGAAAACAGGGTTAAGTGACTTGCCCTGGGGTCACACATTATTAAGTGTCTGAAAAATACCTGTCATTCAATCAGAGCTATAACTAAAACAGTATGATAGGGGCTTTGCCCTAGGTCCAGGTCACTGAAATTTAGAATGCCAGTGGTACCATCCTGGGCGTATTTCCTCTGCCAAGTTACATATCCCAGAGAAGTCCATTCCTTTGAGGCTCCATTCTTTACTTCATCCTGGAGTATGCTTTTGTCCTGGAGTCACTGTATTCCAGGTCCCCAACACTTCTTCCACTCCAATAGCAACTTTAGAAATCTAAAGGTATCTCAAAGTATAGTTCTCTCCTTTTATTTTATACACTCCAGATGAGATATCCCCTGTGTATTTTGCTCCTTTCCCCCTTCCCTTATCTCCTCTTGCTCTATGCATAAAATTCCTAGTTATAGCTCTGCCTTTAATGTTCAGCCTATGAAAATGAAGTTTATTTGGTTTAATGACTGAGATAGCTAGAAAATAGACTAAACTAATCTCACCAAAAAAAATGTAGTATTCAAACCACCCATAGGTTATACAATATCTGGGAATATTGGGATACAATTGAAATACAATAGCTGGGGATTCATTGTATTTTGGACCTACTTGGGGGGACTTAGTGAATTAATTCCAAAAAGCAACTTCCAGAGACCCATTAATATTTAAAATGTAGCCTTTTAACCTCTTTTTTCCCCCTAACGGAAACAAATCGACAATTCTAGTTTTTAGCTGGGAACACATTGGCATTGATGGTAGGGTTCAGAATAGAATCCTTCCAGATCTTTCTGTTTGTGACAGTGTTACCAGGAGTCTTGGAAAGAAATTTCTGTTGAGTCCACAAGGTTTTTGTCTAAGGTTCAAAGTAAGTAAATTCAATGGTTCTGTCACTTTCTTTTGTATCTGATTGGGGGATGGGTGCATGTGTGTGTTGGAGGGTCCTGGTAAATAAATGGAAGAATTTCTTCTTTTTTGGCAAAGTTTTACTGGTTTTTTTTTCAAGAGATGATTTTTCTAATGTCACAAAATTTTCTGGTTGTTGAAAGAAGCATATTATACAATCTTCATTTGCTCATCTGTTTAGTATATTTTTAAAATCTTTTTTTCCCTTTTCTAAATGTATGCCTATAGGAGCTGGTCAGGAGGCTTGCAGAAAGAAGTGAAAAGAAGGCCTGCCTGGGAAGATGGCTGAATCCTAAGGTCCTTTCCAACTTGCATTTTCTGGTTCGGTGATTAGAGGAGGCCCTTTAGTTTTACAGAAAGAACATTCCCCAAGCTGCGAAGGGTCAACCCCAAGGTGCCTAGAAAGTTCTAGTCATTGCTGGGGGTGAGGGGAGGAGGAGGAGTGCTATAAAGGACAATACAGGGGTCCCCCACACTCCAGGAATTTATAATATGGTTGAAAAGACTTTTGTCAGCTGTAAAGCACTATGTAAATGTAAGCTGATCTTATTAGTTATAGAGGTAAGATGTAAAAAGTTAAAACAAAAGTAAAGCAACAGGAACTGAAAGAGAGAGATGCCATAAGGTTGGGTTTGGATTAAGTACCAAATGAATGATATAATTCCCTATAGGGGATTGATCCTTGATACTTTAGCAAGAGGTGCTGCTAGATAGAGCCCTGGGTTTGCAATCAGGAATATTCATCTTCATGAGTTCAAATCTGACCTCAGACACGTTTTAGCTGTGTGACCCTGGGCAAGTCACTTAACCCTACCTGCCTCAGATTCCTTATCTGTAAAATGAGCTGGAGAAGGAAACCACTTCAATATCTCTGCCAAGAAAACCCTAAATGGGGTCAGAAAAGTCAGACATGACTGAAATGACCAAAGAACAACTGAGATAGAGAGAGATCTCATCCTGTCCCATGAATTTAATTACCATCTCTATGCTGGTGGTTCTTAAAATCTATTGACTCAGGGGCAGCTAGGTGGCAAAGTGAACAGAGCACCAGCCCTGGAGTCAGGGGGACCTGAGTTCAAATCCAGACTCAGATATTTAACACTTACTAGCCATGTGACCTTAGGCAAGTCACTTAACTCCAATTGCCTTCCCCCCCAAAAAATCTCCTGACTCTCTGCTGACTTCTGGATCTCGACTCTCCAGCCATCTTTCAGACATCTCAACTGGATATTCAGCAGACATCTTAAACTAAACATGTCCAAAAGAGAACTCATCTTTTCCCCAAAACCCTCCCTGCCTCCTACCTTCCCTATTACTACTGTAGAGGGCAACACCTTCCTCACAGTTCCTCAGGCTCACAGCCTGGGATTCATCCTACATTCCTCACTATCTTTCTGTACCCCTCCCCTTTCTCCATTTGGTCACTAAGTTAATTTTCCTAAAACAAAGATCCAAATGTGTCACTCCAATACTCAATAAACTCCAATGGCTTTCCCTTGCCTCCAGGTGCAAATACAAAATTCTCTGACATTCAAAATCCTTATAACCTAGCCCTTCTACCTTTCCAGGCTTCTTATACCTTATTCCCCAACCTATACTCTTCAGTCTAGTGGCACTGATCCCCAGTCTGTTCCACAAACAAAACCGCCCATCTCTCAGCTCTGGGCATTTTCTCTGGCCATCTGCCATGCCTGGAATGCTCTCCCTCCTCAACTCCACCTACTGACTTTCCTGGGCCTCCTTTAAGTCCCATCTAAAATCCCATCTTTTTTTTTTTTTTTGCTTTTTGGAGGGCAGTTGGGGTTAAGTGACTTGCCCAAGGTCACACGGCTAGTTTTTGTGTTAAGTGTCTGAGGCTGGATTTGAACTCCAGGGCCGGTGCTCTATTCACTGTGCCACCTAGCCGCCCCCCAATTGCACCTTTTACAAGGTCTTCCCCAACTCCTCTTAATTCCAGTGTCTTCCCTCTATCATTCCCTGTTTATCCGGTATATAACCCGCTTTGCGTATATTTTATGTTGTTTCCCCTCATTAGATTGTAAGCTTCTCGAGGGCAGGGATTATTTTTTACTTCTCTTTGCATCTCAGTACCTGGCACATAGTAGGCACACGGCCAAAGCTCAATCAATGTTCATCAGTTGAGTGATGAAGTGACTTGCTCCAGGTCACACAGCTAGAGAGAATCTGAGGCAAGATTTGAACTCAGATCCTGACTCCAAGTTCTTCTAGCTAGGTATAGGTATAGCCATATCATACACTTACCTATCAAGATGGTAAAAGGACCCCAGGGAGGTGCCGAGCTGAGAGGATTAATCCATTATACCACTTGGTTTCACATGGCACGTTTATCAATTTTATGGCATAATTAACTTTTGTACTTTTTACCTTTTCTCCTTGTATGCTCAACAGATCAACAATGCAAAGCTACATAAAAGGCATGATTATAGATTTAGACCTGGAAAGGAACTTGGACTACATGTAGTCCAACTCCCATTTTGCAGATGGTGAAACTGAGACTCAGAAAGGGCACTTTGGTGCCAAAGTCACATAATATAGCGAGAGACATACTTATTTCACTCCCATCAAAGATTCATGTTTTTGTTTTATGAGTCTTTCTTCTCTAGGTAGGAATAACCACTCCTCTGTACCTTAGGAAAGTTGCTATGGATAAAAAAATTCTTCACATATAGTCAACCTGGTGATGAGCTTCTTAATTTAGGTATAAATGTGTTGAGAAGCCAAACTTACAGTCTGTTGCTGGGCCCTAACTCAAACCTAACTTTTCAGTTTTGTAGGAGACTTTTTTTGTTCTGTTGGCCTGAGATTTTAATAGTATGGAAATTCCCTCCACTAAATGCAGACTGGCGATTTATCTATAACATATGTGTACATGTGTATTTATAAATAAAATCTTAGAGGGTAGGCAGTTTTCCTATGGTCACACAGAGCTCATATGTGTGAGTGGCAGAGAGTCAAACACAAATCTTTCCTGACTCTAAGGTCAGCCATGCCTAGCATCTGTCATATTGGGCTGTCACTCTAGGAATGATAACTTCATTTAACTGATCATATGTATTTAGCTAAAAATAAATAAAAGGAAAATTAATCTCTATCCAGTTATATTTCTGGGGAACAATAAGTTAATTTTAAATTAATTACAACTAGGCTATGATATGCAGCATTGGTATAGTAGATAGAAAACTGGATTTAGAAGTAAGAAATGAATTCATGAACGTAAAAACATATAATAAAAATTTAAACTATGTATCAAACTAAGGGTTGGACCTCATACAAATATAAAAGGGAAGTAGCTCCTGCCCTCAAGGAGCTCATGTTTCAGTAGGGAGAGAAAACCCAGGGAGTGGTTAGGGGAAGTTGTTTTGGCCTGGGGGAAGGCCCAGGAACAGTGAGTAGAGCTGTAGGGGGTGATTGGTATGTCTAATTATCTGATTACTGTTCCACAGCTATAAAGTGGAGGTAAAAAAGTAGGTCACTTGGCAAGATCCATTGGTCGGGAGAATTCAATAACTCGAAGGCCTATGGGAAGAAAATGGTTGGAGGTGCAATGGCTAGAGATAGCTAGGCATAGGGAGCCACGTCAAACACTTACCTCTCAGGATGGTAAGAGGACCCCAAGGAAGTGAAGAGCTGAGAGGATTAATTAAGGGAGATATGGGTTCAAATTTAGCCTTCGATAAATATTAGCTATATCTCCTCAGGCTACTCATTTGTAGCAATCCTGAAAGATTATAAATATTGGAACAGGTTCTGATCTACATTTGTAGGAGTTTCTTAAGCAGAGAAATCCCTAAACCAGTAAAATCACAGATCCAATACAAAAATCAAAACAGAAGGGGGAAAAAACCCTGGTCATAGGGGAAAAAAATCTCCATAATGGATAATTGAGGATGTAATACATCAACCGAGAGGCTATTTCCTATTTGACATTTGTGCATATATTCTAAAAAACATTAGCTTCTAACTAACAGAACTCAAGGGGGAAAAAATAAAGACTCTCAGGGAAGATGTTATTATAATTTTGCTGTTCGGTTTAGGTATATTAAATAAGAAAAACCAAAATCTCCAGCTGTGTGTAAGTAATTGATTTAAAGATGTGATAAATCCTTTAGAAATATGTTGGCATAAATAGCCTTTGAAATCTACAATTTTGAGTTGACAGTCATGCCGTCTTTCAAATCAGAGGCATTAAAACAGTGCTGGTTTTTTGTTGGAACCTTCCTCACCCATCTGTTATTCTACTCAGAAAGAATGGGATAAAAGAGGCATGATAAATCTTTGACTTTTCACTGACTAAGATGGGAGAAAATGAGTGGGTCAAAAAGATGTCAACACAATTTACTAACATCTGCACCCATGAAAGTAAAGAATGCTCATTGCAACGTGAATATTCCACTTTCTTTTATTTCTCTCCTTCACTTTGAGTTGCTTGACATTTGGTGCTGAGATAAACAGGTTTAATTTAACATTATTATCACAATAAATTCCAAATGGATAAGTGATCTAAATATAAAATTCATGCCATAAGAATATTATAGAAGAATGGAAGATGGTGTCTTTCATAGTTTTGTTTAGAGGAAGAATTCATGATTAGGAAACAGAAAGAAGTGGTTATGAAAGACAAAACAGGCCATTTAGATTGCACAAAAATGAAAAACTTGCACACACGCACAAAATCAATGCAGTGAGAAGACAAGTAATGATAGATTAGGGGAAACGACCTTTGCAACTACCTCTGATAAAAATCTGACATCCAAAATTAAAGGTAATGAACAGCTTTCAAAATGACAAATGCAAATTTTCTACTACCTTATTGAAAATGCTTCTGATCATCAATGAGAACAATGCAAATTAAAACAACACTTCTTACTGGTCAATCTGGCAAAGATGATCTATTTATTTATTTTGAAGAGGAAACCATACTTGAGATTTCATTGATGTCTGTAGCTCCTGGTGAGGGATTTCTCTCTCTCTCTCTCTCATTGTGTCTCTGTCTCCCTCTCCCCACTCTCTCTTGTCTCTCTGTCTCTCTCTTCTCTCTCCATCTCTGTCTCTCTCTTCTCTATCTCTCTGACTCTTTCTCTCTCCCCCCTTCCTGTCTCTCTCTCCTCTCTCTTCTCTGTCTCTCTCTCTGTTTCTCTGTCTCTCTCCCTCCCTCTCTATCTCTCTCTTTCTCTACCCCTCTCTTCTCTGTCTGTCTCTCCCACCCTTCTCTTTGTCATTGCAAACCAACCTCTCCTCTGCAGTTTATGGTTTTAGAGAAGCTCCTGGGACCCTGAGAGACTAAGTCACCTGCCTAGGATTGAGCAGCCAGTATCCAGATCAGCAGTGAGACTTCAACCCAGGTCTTCTTACCTCCAAGGTCAGCTCTCTGTCCACAACAGAGCTTCAGGCCTGGAGTCAGAAAGATTCCTCTTCCTGAGTTCAAATCCAGCCTCAGACACTCACTAACCTGTGTGACCCTGGGCAAGTCACAACCCTGTTTGCCTCAATTTCCTCATCTGTAAAATGAGCTGGAGAAGGAAATGGCAAACCACTCCAGGATCTGCCCCCAAAAAACAAACCACCCCCCCCAAACCCAAATGGTATCACAAAGAGTCAGACACAACAGAACAAAATCCTGTCTTTTGGTCCAGTCATCTCAGTACTGGGTATATACCCTATGGTGGTCAATAAAGAAAGGTCCCATACATAGTAAAATAGTCATACACAGGCATCATGATACAGTGAAAAGAGTGCTCAATTTGGAGCCAGATGATCTGAATCTGGGCACCAGCAGTGCAATGACTTGGGAATGCAGTCAGTCGCAGAGGAGGTCAGTTCAGCTTTTAGAGTTTTTACTGCCTTGCACTAAAAACAAAAAAAAAATTTGGACACTTTGTCCAATAAACTCCATTATCATACACAAAGCAAAAAGGTGGAGTTGAAGGGAAGAAGACCCAAGTTTAAATTCTGTCTCAGGCTTTTCCTAGTTGTGTGACACTGAGCAAGTCACAAACTCCCTGGACCTTATCTGTTAAATAGGTTGTTGTGAGGATAAAATGAGATATTTATAAAGCCCCTTGAAACCTTAAAGTTTGATTTAAATGGCAGTTATTATTATCACAATAATAGTAATTGTTGTTATTATGGACAAGACCAGGGTAGAGGAAGGAATTTCCAATTACTAGGTGGTTACTCATCTAAGCTGCATAGGGTCATAGATTTCCTTCCTCAAAAACAGAAATTGTACCTTCAATACCTTACAGTATCACAGAAAGAAAAGCACTCTGTAAGCCTTAAAGAGCTATATAAATGGGAATTTTTATTAGACATTTCATTCTACGTTATATTACATTTGCCTAAATACATGTCTTATTCCTGCTAGTACATTGCAAGTTTTTCTACAGGACAAGGATTGCTTGTAAATTCATCTATTTCTTCTCCTGTATCTAGCACAAGACCTTGTGCATCAGAAGTATTGCTGAATAAAAATTTCAAAAAAAAAAAAAAAAACCAACGTGATTCAGATCGCTGACCCTGGGCAAGTTACTTAACTTTGTTTGACTCAGTTTTCTCATCTGTAAAATGAGTTGGAGAAGGAAATGGCAAACATCTCCAATAGATTTGCCAAGAAAACCCCAAAATGGGGTTACCAAGGTGGGATGTGCCTGAAACGACTGAAAAGAACAGATTTTGAAATGAGATGAGGGATCTCTTCTTCCTCTCACCCCTATTGGGGGAGAACGACAAAGACATTTGATCTGGAGTTCTAAATTTCTAGTCAGAGCTCCTAGGGCTGAATCCCAACTCTTCCTTCTCCCTCCCTGCGCGATCTTAGCCAAATCCTTCCTCCGTCCCTAGGCATTAGTTTCCTCGTCTGCAAAATATAAGGGTCAAAGACTAGCTGATTACAGGGGTCATAGATTTAGAAATGGAAGGGACCTTAGAAGTTATCACATCAAAACACATACACACACACACACACACACACACACACACACACACACACACACACACTAGCCGTGTAACCTTGGGCAAGTTACTTAACCCCAATTGCCCTCCAAAAGGCCGGAAAAAAAAAGTTATCACATCCCTTCATTTAAAAAACGAGAAAACTGAGGTCCACGGAGGTTAAGTTATTGCCCAACTCTGCCAGGCAGTAAGAGGTCAGGAAGGCCGAATCTGAACTCTAAACCCTGGTCCTCTGGTTCCAAGTCCGGTGCATTCTCTAAAAGTCCTTTTCCAACTCCAATGCTAATGACTTTATTATAGAGGGAAGGGCTTAGGGACCAGTGGACTTTTCCTTGGGAAGCTTGGTCACCTTCTTCTGAGCCCCATTAAAATGAAGGCCTGCTCTGACGCCGCACTCTAATCGCCAAGTCGGACTGACCGACACCCAGTCCTCTCTCGCCTAGCAACCGCATAACACAGAGCAGCCTCGTTCAGATTCCTTTGCGACTCGTTCTGGGCGCGTTCTTTGGCGAAGCTGGGGGACCCTGGACGCCGCGGGGGTCCCTGGGTCTGGAGTGAGCAGTCTGGACTGAATGAGGAAAAAGAGGTGCGAGAGAGAAGCGCGAGCTGCTGGGCTTGAGGGGAGTGGCAAAGGGGATGGGTAGGGGTAAAAGCGAGAGGGTAAGGGGAGATCGCTGCGGGGCGGCAGTGGACGCCCCCTCCCCATGCCAAGCAGGTAAGCCCCCCGGACCCAGCCTTCGGGGTGCCACCTGGGCGAGATGAAGAGTTTGGCCAGGGGGCGGGAGTTCCAGTAGAGAGCGCGCGCGGGACGGAGGATGGAGAATGAAGGATGGAAGTTCTCGGCCCCCCCCCCCCCCCCCCGCCCTCGTCGGAGGGGCTGGACTTGTGCCGAGCCTCTGTCTTCTAGGGAACGCCCTTCACTGTCCAGGGGTGTCATTTGTGTGCGTGTATACTGTGCGTATGGGTAGTGAGGGTGAAGGGGGCTGGAGCCCCCATTGTCTTACGTAGAACCACAGAATGTCAGAATTGGAAGGAAGTTCAGGGTTATCCTCTACTCTGCTCCTCCCTTCTCCCTGGACAGTTAGTTATCAAGCACTGTGCAGGGCACCGAGGACGGAAGCAGACAAAACAAGTACTTTGTTCTCTGCCCTCAAGGAGCTCACTTTCTAAGGCGGCAACACGATATATACTGTGAAAGTGAAAGTCCCAGAGAGGCCATGGTGAAAGGCAGCTTGATTTAGTGGATCTGGTGTCCTCCTCGGTCAAGTCTCTAAAGCTCTCAGGGCTTCAGTTTTCTGATCTGTAAAATGAGGGTGTTGGACCCTTAGACTTCGACACTTCCAGTTCTAAGTCAGTCCTCTTAGGACTTGAACTCAGAAGAGTCGGTTTCCAATCACCGCTCTGATGATGACTTGTAGTGTGACCCGGGATAAACCCCTCTGATTTTCTGGACCTTCATATTTTAATTGTAAATGATAATAAATTTCAATGCTTATATCATAGGACTTTGGGAAGGAAATCCCTTAAAGCTTTATATAAATCTGAGTTGTTATTACATTATGAAATGACTTGGGCAAAGTCATTCTGGAAGTCATTCTAGCCCCCAATCTTTTCCAAACTTATCTCTGATTTCATGTTTAAAAAAAAAAAAACAACAACTTGAAAGAACAAGTATTTCCATAGATGTAATTTAAGTGTCATTCTGCTTTTCTTCTCTTTCCATGGTTTGTGTCAAGTCTCCCTCCCACCGATCCTCCAAGTGGCACCAAGTATATTCAGGCAGATATTAATGGGGCAGAAGAAATTTATCTCAAGGAAGACTAGATGTTGTTAATTTTCCCATTTTTCCTTCTGGCCATGGGTCACTTAATCTCTTTGGGCCTCAGTTTCCTTATCCATAAAATGAGGTTAGATTAAATAATTTCTAAGATTCTTTCTAAATCAAGTCTATGATCTCAAATCAGTAGGTCCACCTATGTCAATTCCCTAAGGAGAAATTATGGAGAAGTCTAAAATATGGTCTGAGCCTTTGAGGAAACTTACAACTTTGTTGTGGAGATGAGATTTTTTTTTTTATGTAGGTGGCACAGTTTAAAAAAAAAATTCAGGACAATATAAACAAAGGGTTGTATGTGTGACTCCTGGTTTGGCAACCATAGCCCCTCTCAATCAGACTCCAGCCTCGATTTCCAGGCTTATCATATATAGATCCCCTTTCCTGTACTTAACATTCTAGTCCAAGTGGCCTGAATGTTCCATTTACTCAACATTCCACTTTATCTCTACTCACTCCTGCCTTTAGAATCCTTTGCTTCCTTCAAGATTCAACTCAAATGTTATCTCCTCAGTTAGGATTATTCTGATCTTCTCCTTCTCATTTACCTGTTGCTAATGCTCTTCCCCTCAAAAGAAATTACTCTATATTTTTTGTTTATTTTCCACCTCTGACAAATTTACTCTGTGACTCCGGACAAGTCACTTGACTTGTTAATTATTCCAGTCACATCCAACATATGGATCTACCTTGGAAGAAGGAGGTTCTTAGCCAGAGCTCCTTTATTAAGCCCATGAACTCACAGATTTGGTGAAATTATATATATATATATATATATACTTATCATTTACTTACCACTTCCATCACTTACCATTACTGTTATTTATCATACTTATTTACTTACCATTTCCTCTCAAAAGAATGTAAGCTCCTTGAAGGCAGGAACTGTTTGAGTTTTGTCTTTGTATCCATATCATTTGGAACAGTGTCTATCACTGGTGCTTAACAAATTCTTTTTGGTTGGTTGTTGTCCTTCATTCTTGAAGAGGACCACAATGACATGCTATAACCGTGCTAGAGTCAATTTTCAGTGTGTCTGACTGTGACTGATTAGAACAATCCGAGCTCAGAATCCTCTACCACTAATAGTGCTTGTGAACATTTCATGTGGATGTGCCAGATTTGTGCATCCCGCGTTTCCTTTGAGCTGTCTCAATTCAGCTTTGCTCATAGAGCACAGCACCTTCTCTGATGTGAGCATGCCATGCTGAGTGGTCCTGTGCCAGGGTCTTCTGTATCATACGATCAATTCCAGAGTGCTTAAGAGAGAACTTGAGAGTGTCCTTGTATCATTTCTTCTGACCACTATTTGAACACTTGCCCTGTGTGAGTTCTCCATAAAAGTCTTTTTGGCAAGTATAGGTTTTGCATTCTAACAATGTGGCCAGCCCATAAGAGATGTACTCTCTGAAGCAGAGTTTGAATGCTTGGAAGTTTAGTTCAAGTAAGGACCTCAGTGTCTGATACCTTATCCTGCCAGATGATCTTTTTCATTTTTTTTTTTTTTTGCTTTCTCTTTGGAGGGCAATTGGGGTTAAGTGACTTGCCCAAAGTCACACGGCTAGTAATTGTGTGAAGTGTCTGAGGCCGCATTTGAACTCAGGTCCTCCTGATTCCAGGGTCGGTGCTATATTCACTGCACCACCTAGCCGCCCCTCTGCCAGATGATCTTTAGAATCTTCCTAAGACAATTCAAATGGAAGTGATTCAGTTTCCTGGCAGACTGTTCAGGTTTCACAGGTGGTGAGCACAACAGCTCTGTAGACTTTCAGTTTGGAAGTGAGTCTAATACCTCTTCTCCCTCATATTTTCCTTTGGAACCTTACAATGAAGTAATGCTGAATGAACGGGATTGTTAACAGAAATGGAGAGAATGGAGGTGATGGCACATTGGAGTAGAGGAGGAAGGCTATTTATGGCATCCTTCTTTATATTTCTCCTTCTCTCCCCTCCCAGGTGGGATTCTCTGCAAGATGGCAGCAAAGAGCTATAAGTGGGACTCTGAACCAAAGTCCATTCCAAGTAAAAAAGAATTCTCCACAGTGACTCTCTACCACTATGACGATGCTGAACAAAATGAGAACGACTTTCAGCCCATGCGGCAGAAGCTCTCCAGACAACTGTCCATGTCTTCCGAGGATATTGCCAACTTAGATGTGCCCCAAGTAGTTCCTTGTACGTTCACCATCTGCTTGGCTCTGCCACTCTTCTTTGGTAGGTAATGCAGATATGTTGTTTTAGATGAAAAGGATTTTCTCTATATATACTTACATTTTCATTCTCTTCTCTCTCTTTTTCACACCCCTCTGTCATCCTACTGAACATTGGTGAATGAGGGAACAAAACTTAAGGGAATTAGGATTCTAGGAGTCCAAGTACTGTGGGGAATAATCAAATGGATCCAAATGAAACCTCATGCCTTGTTTATAAGTTTCCATACAGGAAAGACTAAGGCTGTTCTGAGATAAGATTTAATTGTGCTTATGAAATTTAACCACATTTTTTACTGACTGATGTGTTACCCACAGTTTTTTTTGTCTTGGTGAGGCTATTGGGGTTAAGTGGCTTGCCCAGGGTCACACAACTAGTGTCAAATGTCTGGTCAGAGGCTAGATTTGAACTCAGGTCCTCCTGACTTCAAGGCCTCTATCCACTGTGCCACCTAACTGTCCCCAACTCACAGTTTTAATAAACAGTTTAACACAAATGATTAGCCTTGACAATAGAAAAATAAACAAAACTGTGACAGGAAGCCAGAGAAGGCTTCATAGAGGAGGAGACATCTGAATTGGGCTTTGATGATGGGGTGGAATTCGACAGGTAAAGAGAAGGGAGGGCCCTTCATGTAAAGATGAACAAAGGTGGGAGATTGTAGGAAGTACTTGGGGAATGTAGTGAGGTAGAGAAGTCTGGTTTGACTGGAGTGTAGAGTGAATTGAGGTAAATACTAAGAGAGAAATCTGGAAAGACAGAGTGATGTCAGAGGATGTAGAGCCTTGAAAGCCAGACAAGAAAATCTGAACTTTCAGGCAGGAAGGAACCCCTGAAGATGTTTGAGTAGAGGAATGACTTGACTGAATATATAAAGTTGCTTAATTTACACATTTATGAAAAAAAAAAGACCCTTGTCCTCAAATTTGATCAGAGACAAAGTAGTAAATATAGGCATCAGTCAAAGGAAAGCAGAAATACTGTACATCTTTATACAGGAATACAATTTCTCCCCCTCATTTGTCACCATTATTAGAGGCAATAATTGAGACTGCCTGAATATGGCATAAATACACTGTGCTTTTTTTTCATTTAAAAAAAATTTAATTTGTTTGTTTCCTTTTAGTTTACAGGATTTAATTCCACAATTCCTTGAATTTCACATTTTGTCCCCCTCCTTCCCCTCCCCACCATGGTGGCTTATAGTCAAGTATAGGATCTGTAAATACTTTCACATTATACATTGGTCAGGTTATAAGGACGGATTGTACCAGCTGGAATGAAAAATGGTAAAGAGGACATAGAACCAAATAAGAGAATGAAAAAGATCAGGCATTTTGCTTCCACCTGGATATAAACTTAGTTCTTTCTAGTTCTTTCTCTGGATGCATATTTTTCTCTCCATCATGCATCTTTTGGGGTTGACTTATATCACTGCATTGCTGAGAAGAGTCCAGTCTATCAAAGTTGGTCATCACACATACGTTGTGTCTGTAATTGTGTACAAATTTCTCCTGGTTCTACTCTTCTCACTCAGCTTCAGTTCTTTTAATCCTCTCCAGGTAAATATGAAGACTGCCAGCTCCTCGTTTCTTATAGCACAATAGTATTCCATAACATGCATATATGTTCAGCCATTCCCCAAGTGATGGGCACCCCCTTAATTTCCAATTCTTTGCCACCACAAAAAGAGCTGCTATAAACATTTTTTATACATATGGGTCTTTCTCCCATTTCTATGATCTCTTTGGGATATAACCCTAGGAGTGGTATTGCTGGATCAAAGGGTATGAAAGTATTTATAGCCCTTTGGGCATAATTCCAGATTGCTCTCCAGAAAGGCTGGATCAGTTCACAACTCCACCAACAATACATTAATACACTGTGCTTTTTGAAGTAAATTAGAATGTCTGCCTCTGGGAACTTACAGTCTGACACAACTTTGATGTGGATGAAGTTATTAAAGAATTGTAGATAAATGGAGAAATATTGAATAAATACATAAATCAATCAAAATATTTACATTTAAGTACAGGCTCAGTGACCCACTCTGTCTTTCTGCCCAGGATCCTCCTAGGTGAGTTTGGAGAGGCCCATTACTGATGCTGGCCACCAGGTGGTAAATTCTTTTGCCCACAATAACCCATTAAACCATGGGACAATGGAGGGGGTTGCAATTTGCATCAGTAGAGGAAGCATGAAATCCAGATGAAATCACAGATCCTTGAAGGATTTATATTATAGGTAAGCAAAGGGAGAAATTAATTTAGTGCAGTCAGTGAAAAGGAAATCATAGAAGTTGCCTATTTAGACAGAATTCTAAAGAAATCACCATTTCTATGGGTCAGGAGTGTCTTCATGGGAGAGGCATGGTTTTTAAAATCTGTAATTTAAGTAGAGGGAAGAACATGAATGCTTAAGGGGAAGGGGGAGATATTTCAGGGATATTCCAGGCCTAGATTGTGGGGCTGGAAATGTTATGATTATGCAAAGTAAAATAATATATTTTCCTGAGAGAAATAGAATGAATGGATTTAAGAAAACCAGAAAAGTTAAATAGCTTATAAAAAAGGTCCTAGTAACCTTTAACAGAAGGCTTCTGGGCTTTTTGGCCTTGGTAGATGTTCTGTCACCATCCCCAAAGGAAATGGGGCTCTACTTCAAAAACAGTGGATGTATGACCATATTTTTAAAAAATCCCTGTTTTTATTTATTTATATCTATTATTTATATTATTTATTTGTGTTACATAACATATTTATATTTTATTTTCTCCCTATTTCTCTTTCTGGATTTTTTCTTTTTATTCCTCTCTTAACAACCAGTCCATTCTGCAATCATTACTTTATCACATATTATTTTGAAGGCACTGGGGAACACAAAGATGGAAAACAAATTTCTGTCCTTAGGCATAGGGACTGGAACAGTGATTCCATCTGTATAAGTAATTCCTGGAAGAAGAAACTTCATGTCTACCAGAGTAGGTTGGTGCTTTCTCTTCAATTTGTAGTCATAGTTGCCTTGAGCACTATATGCTAAAAGTGGGACTCAACCCAGGTTTTCCTGATTCCAAGGCTGGCTCTCAATCCACTACCCCACACTTCCTCTCCCTCTGTCCTCAAGAAATTTATGTAATCTACACATATTTGGTCAGCTGGTCAGAGCACTGAGCTACTCTACCCCAGCATGTAAAGATCTGGAATCACTTGCATATATATAGGATACAGCAGAGTATAATTAATCATTATACTGTAGAGACAAGAGCCTGGAGAATGGAGGCAAATGGCCTTGGTTCAGATTTCAGATCTGTCTTTTTCTGACTGTGTGACTTTGAACAAATCCTTTTTTCTTTGCTGTCACATCACACCACTGACTCAGATTGAATTTGTTTTCCCCCTAATAACTCTCAGGACTTTTCCAGATGAATGCTTTCCCCATGTCCTATTTACAAGGCTGATTTTTTTTTTTTAACCCAAGTGTAAGGCTACATGTAGCCATATTAAATTTAAATCCTTCTCCTTGGTGGACAATACAGAAGCAAATTAACACAAGGATTTCTGTCTTTTCTTGTCAGTCATTATCATCCTGTCCACCCCAAATAAAAAATCTTGTGTTTTCTTGGATCTTCTTCTCCCTGCCCCCCCCCCAACTGGCTAAAAACCCAAACAATAGAAAAACAAAAACCCAAACTCTCTCTGTTATACTTTTCTCAAAAGCCTTGCCTTATTCTTGGTTTTGGATCTTCTATTATTATTATTACAGGCTTTTGAATTCATCCTCTTTTTACCTTTCTTTGCTTCCATCTTCTCTATGTTTTTTTTTCTTTATTAATTTGTTTGTTTACTTTGAGTTTACAAGATTCAGTTCCCCAGTTCTTTGAGTTTCAAATTTTCTCCTCCTCCCTCCCCTTCTTCCTTTCCCCCGCCTCTCCCCATGGTGGCATACAATCAGGTATGGGATCTGCAGATACTTTCACATTAGACTTTGGTCAGGTTGAAAAGAAGGATTATAATGGGTGAAATGAACAATGGGAAAGAGGAAACCAAACCAAACAGGGAAGAAAAAGAGAGCAGGTAGTTTGCTTCAATCTGCATTCAAATTCGGTTCTTTCTAGTTCTTTCTCTGAATGTAGATTTCTTTCTCCATGATGAGTCTTTTGGGATTGACTTATATCACTGCATAGCTGAGAAGAGTCCAGTCTATCAGAGATGGTCATCACACATACGTTGTGTCTGTAATTGTGTACAAATTTTTCCTGGTTCTACTCTTCTCACTCAGCATCAGTTTGTATAAGCCTCTCCAGGTAAATATGAAGTCCATCTGCCCTTTGTTTCTTAAGGCGCAATAGTATTCCATTACATTCATATACCATAACTTGTTTAGCCATTCCCCAATTGATGCTTCTCTATGTTTTTTAAAGAGTGAAATTGATTGGGGTTCTTTTTCAAACACTTTGAACCAGATGTGTTTTCCCCAAACCCTTCCTAGTTTTTCCCTTCTTTCCTGTCACAGATGTGCTTAAGATGAGTGGTCACTTTGCCTCCTGCACATCTTTCCCAGAATCCCATCATTTCCTCTTCCCCAGAAAGCAATGTTTTCCTGGTAAGAATTAATTCCAGAATAGAACCTCCCCATTGGTTCTTAAATCATTTGTAGAATGAAAATTATCATTAAGGGAAGTTAGTAAACGATTAGTTTGTCTGCTTTTAGCTTTTAGCAGAGAGATTTCCAGTAGCTGTTCAGCCAAATGAGGTACCCTATCCTTACTTATACTGTTTCTTTGTGGTAAGCTTGTGATCCATTTTCCTGAGTTCATCAATTTCTTCTTTTTGTTCAGTCAGTCTGCAAAATATCCCAGATTAAAATGTTGCTTCAGTTTTTGCCTCTGCTGAACTTCTGTTGTGTTTGTAACCCTGCTAATAGTCACATACTTGTTGATTGATTGATCACAAACCATCTGTGCATTCTTAGCCGTATCTTCCATAAGTCCTCCATAGAGGTCCACCCAGTGTGCTCGGGACACTCTTTGAACATGTGGGTACCAGTGTAGCCAATCAGACAGCCATCTGTAATTACTTATCCTCACTCCATCTCGTTTTCTGGTTATACATCTCTTGTATGGCAGGTTTTATGTCTCTTTTTGTGTGCAAGTCATGACTGGGCATATACAGCAGGTTATTTGCATCTGTTGAACAGCTTTTTATTGCCCTTTAGGTGAGTTACAATTTTGATTTTTAAAGATTGTGGTGTTTCATGATTCACTGCTACATGGTGTTATAAGAAGAACATTGCTGCTAAAATGCTAGGTTTTTGTTTCAGAGAGAAACCTGAGGTTGTTGAAGGTACTGTGCAGTTTCTCAAATGTAATCCAATGTGTTTTCTTTCTCCTAGTCCATTTTGGGCTCAGGCCTTTTCCAATCAATCATTTACAGTAAATGTTGTGTAGTTGATTTTTTAAATGCCACGAGGATACTGGAGGTAAGTACTGAATCTAGGAAGAGATATAGCCCATGTTCAATGTATGTTTAATCAAAACTAGACACGAGCATGGAGAAGAGTTTGGAGATAAACCAAGAGAGAAGAAAGGTGGCAGGATGATATGGAGATTTGAACTTGGCCAACAACATCATGCTATCTCATCATGCTAGCTAGTCATTTGAGTGTAGGAAGAAAGCTCTATTTTCCCCATGGAGTGTAAATGTGTTGACTACTCTTCACTTACTAAATCTACCTTGTGTCTTCTTGGCATTAAAGGGAAGCATTCACATGACATATTTAAACGAGTAAGACCTGACAAACTTGCAAAATTGCGACGGTTCTACCATATTGAATATCTGCTTTTACCAGATGACAGAGAGCCCAAACAAGCTGATATGGTATTATTTAGTGCATTCATAGCCAAAGTGTTTATGGAATCTGGAATAAAGGTAAGATTTATATGGGTATATATGTTATGTATATGTCATATATATTTGCTAAATATGTATATATGTTTACTAAAAGAAATAGAAATAATATATATACTAAAAATGTGAAAGACAAATTGTCACATTAACTATATTCACTACAGTGAATATATTTATATGTCCATTGATTTATCCATTAATTAATTAATTTATTCACATTTCTTTTAGTAAACCCTAAAGCATTTGTCCAGCTATCTAGCTTCCAACTCTTTGAAATTATTCTTCATGACCCAAAACACCCAGCCACTATTTGGCATTGGGGTGAGGCTTAAAGGTAATGAAAGAAATGAGAAATAATCCCTACAGACTTTTGGGATACCCTGTATATGGGAGATGGGAGGGGGTGAGCAGAATTAGTAGGTGACGGAAATCTAGTAGAAAATGGAGCTTGAGCTGAGTCTTGAAGGAAAGTAGGGATTCTAAGAGTCAGAAATGAAAAAGAAGTGTGTTTAGTTAGCAGTTCTACTTCAAACTGACTTCATTACTAGGGATATTTCTGTTTTCCCACAAATATTTATAAAATTTTCATCCTTAAAGGACTTTTAATGTTTTTTTACATAGGCTGTGAGTCCATGGTATGAAAATGATAAATTATGGGTATCTTGGAAAGAAACTCATAAGATGTCAATTACAAAGGAAGTGTTAAAGAAAATGAACTATCACAAAATCATCTTTTCCATATGGGACTCCAAGGAGAGAGTTTCTAAGAAAGCAAAGTTTACTAAAATAAAAAGTTTTAGTCGCCAGGAGGATTTTGAAAGTGTTGGTAAGTTAATTATTTAAATTTTACTTGAAATATTTACAGAAGTATACAGCCACAGAATATTTGTGCTGGAGAGAATCTTATATAGACTCTTAATTTAACATCTTCATTTTATTCTCAAGGAAACTGAGACCCATCAGGAGAACTAACTTGGCTAGTTAGTAGGGATAGAATCTCCTGAGACTAAGGGGATAGATTTCAGGGGGTCCATGAACTTGGATGGGAAAAATTCATATTTATTTCAATGAAATTAATTTCCTCTGGAATTTTATTATTTTATTTTAATGCATTTAAAAACAGTATTTTGGGAAGAGATACACAGGTTTCACCAGACTGCTAAAGGGTTCCATGACCCAGAAGGTTAAGGTCAAGAACTCTCTTGCAGGCTTTTACTGAGTCTAAATGATCTGTGCAGCTTTTCTCTGTTACTCCTATTTCTTCCCTCTGAGACCAAGCACATCCAATTTAATTCCATATGATAGCCCTTTAAATACTTGAAGGCTTTGGTTATATCCTCCATCTTTTCTTCTCTAGGCCAAATATCCTCAATTCCCTCCACTCCTCTTTACGTGGCATGATCTCTATTTCCTTCACTCTCCTGGTCACTCTCTTCTGGAGGCTTGTCAAAGCCTTTTCTGAATCATGGTGCCCAGAGCTGACTAACATTCTAGTTTAATGAGTTTAATCACGGATGGGGAACCAAGGCCACATGTGACCTTCTAGGTCCTTGGGTATGGCCTTTTGATTGAGTCCAAGTTTTATAGAACAAATCCTTTTATTAAGGGGAATTGTTCTATGAAGTTTGGATTCAGTCAAAGGGCCACGCTTAAGGACCTAGAAGGTCACATGTGGCCTCGAGGTCAAAGGTTCCCCAGCCCTGGTTTAATCCCATTAGATTTCACTTCTGAATATAGCATTGTTATATTTAGAAATCACTCCCTTGTACATTTTGGCTGCTTAAGATCCCTTATGATAAAGCTGGATTCCCATGGGTCCCTCAGGCCGCTTCCCAGGGCTGAGGTCCTTACTGGTCCTGTGGCCAGCAACACCCTTGCTAGACATAGGCTTACCTAGGGGGCCATGCACTTACATGATAACGTGGTAGGGGGACAGGTCCCGCAGCCCCCTCCAACCTCTGAAGCTCACTTGTGGCTAGCAAGTTTCTCCACTGGCTCCTGGGGCCTTTTTGTGCAGTCTTACTTCTGGCTCAGCAGCCATTGAAAATATCTTTTCTTCACCACGCAGTAGGCAGACTGAAAACAATCAGAATGTGATCTGTGCGTGTTCTGAAGAGGATTGCCAGGCCCCTACAGTCTATATAATCATAAGATTCTAGAAGCAGGCTCACCAAACTGCCATAATACTTATTATCTCTACTTTGTATCTTATGTACAGGTATCCAAGTCCATCAGTTTTATTGCTTTTTGGATAGTCTCCTGTGATTAACTGGTCTTTTCTATCACCATTCTAATGTTGTACTTGCTACTCTCTAGTATTTGCCTTAAAATATGTAGACAGTTTTCTCCTTCTTCTCCCTTTTTAATTTAAAGCAGCCTTGATTGGATTTATTTTTTAAGTTAATTTATTTGTTTTTAGTTTGCAACATTCACTTCCCATAAATTTTAAATTTTCTCCCCCTCCCTTCCCTCCTCCTTCCCCAAGATGGCATGCAATCTGATAGAGGCTCTACATAATTACATTCCTATTAAACATTTCACATTAGTCATGTTGTATTATAACAATTGAATTATAACAAATGGGAGAAACCATGAGAAAGAAAACAAAACAGGACAAACAAAAAAATAAAATAGTCTGCTTCTCTCTGCATTCAGACTCCATAGTTCTTTCTCTGGATATGGATGGCATTTTCCATCATGAGTCCTTTGGAATTGTCTTAGGTCCTCACATTGCTGAGAAGGGCAGAATCTACTTGATTGGATTTATAAGGTATTAGGTAAATATATATTTTACCATCCCTGATTAGGGGCATGCCAACCCCTAAGCAAGAGCATTCCCGTATTTTAACCCCTGCTTCTAGAATCCAAAACCTGTTCTTGAGTACCATTTTAATAATTACTTGTTCATTTTCCAGATCTACTCTTTTCTTTCAAAGAAACATCCTTTAGTTAGCAGCAAGGATATTGAAAGACACTGATATTTTTTAAACATTTATTTATTTATTTTTAAAAAGACATCGATATTTTAAAATTGTCAATGATGCCTTTAAGCATGATATCATTCCCTTGTTTATTTTTGTTAATCCTTTATATTGTGAATTCATTTTTGTCTGATAATAGAACTCTTGATTTTTTTTATTCAGCTGAAACATGGTAAATTTTAGTCTATCAATTTAAATCTTTATGTGATTTTCTGCATTAGATGTATTTCCTTTTGGCAGCTTGTTATTGAATTGTGAATTTTAATCCATTCAGTGACCCTTTTCCTTTTTTCTTTTTTAGAGTGGAATTCAATTGACATTAAAGATTATAATAGTAACATTGACCTTATTATCTAACATATTGTTTGGTCAGAGCTCAGCAAATTTTAGACCAGTTTTTCATTTTGAATCTACTTAGATTTGGATGAAAGGTGTTTCATGGAAACATTTGGTATTATCATTATTAGGTTTTTCTTTACTTCAGTCATTTAATCAAAAGGATGGATGCTCTCTTAGTTTTTTGTTATTTCTGTTATTAATCCAAACTTAACATCATGCTGTGTTGCATTGTGAGCACACCCTTGATTACTCTCAGGCCTCAGTTTTCTCTTTGGTAACAGGAGAGGGGAAGAGACCTGAGGGCTCCTCCCTCCAGTATTTCTCCCAGCTCTAAATGTGTGATTCTGCCGTAACATGGGCTTCTTTCTTAGAGATGAGAGGTTTGGGATTCCCCCCCTCCTTCCTCCCTTTATTTCTCTGAAACACTTGGTGATTCAGCCAATGCATTGCTTTGGGATTCCTCACATGTTGTTAATAACCCTTTTAATCTTGGTTATTTTAAACACAGTACTTATCTTTTGTCTGAGAGGCTTGTGGTTCAAAGATGTCCCAGGAAGTGGATGTCTCACCAAAAGCTCTTCAAATAGACATTCCCCATCATCATAAAGCATTCTGAATACAGTGATCCAAGACAATTGTGAAGGACTCATGATGAAAAATGCTCTCCACCTCCAGAGAAGGAAACTGATGGAGTCTGAATGCAGATCAAAGCATACTACTTTTCACTTTCTTTTTCTTTTTTCTTCTTTTACAACATGACTAACATGGGAATATATTTTGCATGATTGCTGCACGTGTACTTTTTCGAATTACTTACCATCTCAGGGAGGGGGGAGGAAAGGGTGGGAGAGAATTTTTTCAAAATTAAAAAAACCAAATGTTAATTATTTTTACATACAATTGGGAAAGAATAAAATAATATTTTAAAAGATAAAGCATGCCTAGTAGATAATTATGGGTTTTATGGTACATGTTTCTTAATCTTGTAAATGCTGTATTCTTACTACTGAGATCCTTCATTTCTGAAACCAGGGTCATCTCTCACTTCTTCCCTATTTTGAGATGGGAGTCTTAATTTGGTTCACTGATCTTGATTTTTTTTTCTTCATTTGTGATGCCCATAATCAAGTAGTATTATTCTCTGTTTTTCCCTCCCTGTCTGGCCTGTTTGTTATTCAGTTGTTAATCAAAATAACACTCCTACTGATGTGATATCTTCTCTAGTTATTGAATTAACTGCCATTCAAATGAATGCTACTGTTGTGTTAACCTTCTTTGTCTAATAGGGATATGGCACATGTGTAGACTGCCTGGGATGGCATCTCTCTACATGGTTAGTCAACTGGAATCAGTTGCTATAGGACTCATTAAATTCCATGAGTGAGTCATGAAGCTGTCCCATATATGAATATAGTAAAGAAAGATGGTTGAAGATGACTCAGGCCTTTCTGAAGTCACCAAAAGTTCTATCTACATAACCAATCCAGAAAAAGACTCCTCACTGTTGTTAGCTAGTCAGAACCAATTACAGAAAGTCCACACGTGCCCCAGTCTCTCCAGGGCATTTCCTTTACATGTCGTCAGACTTTCCCAGAAGTAGGATCCCAACCTCTCTATATGGTGAGATGCTGTCTTAGGAGCTCTGAATATGAGCCAATTCCATATTACATAAGAAATTTACGTTTTTGAAGGAATAAGATGGTAACAGCAGCCAAATTCCTTTTGGGTTTCATACATTGATAGTGTTCTAGATGGTTTTTCTTATCAAATGTTATTTTAAGGTTAGATTACCACTCAACAAATCTCTACAATTCTTGTAAGGCTCAAACTGTCTAATATCTTTGAAAAGTCTTCTCAGTTTTGCATGTTAGTTTATTTGGGGGATGAGGTTAGTTTCTCTTGATTTTCACTATATCATATTCCAACCCTTTCTGTTAATGTTTTATCTTGAGCAAAAAAAATCCTATGCAGCTGAAGGATGCTCATTAATGGATGGTATATTTCTTCTTGGATCCATGTAAAATTATCTCCTCATTCTAGTCTTAGAATTTGACTACACATGAGTAAGTTGAATCAGGGAATTGTCTTAGGCTTGGAATCCAACTAAAACCTTCTTTTCCCAAATATACCTCTGGTGTGTATATGCCAGGTCAGGTCTCAGCCCTGAATTCACAATTAAAACTTTGCTTCTAAGGACCCTCTGGGCACTTGTTCATTCTATCTCCTTTAAGCTATAATCCCTATTTTCTGAAGAAAACAGAAGTAGAGTAAGCAAGAGGTAGGTTTCATGTTACAAAAGAATTAGTCATTGTACTTCTTCATCTAATATAGGTCCTATTTCCTACGTCTTTCTCATGTTCGATCTCTGCCTCCTATACTGGGTCTTTATCTATAAATGCGCTTTTAAAATTTCTTTTTTTCTTTAAAACTCAGCATAACTGAACAACCTCCTCCCCAACATTCCCTTGTCTTTGCCACCCTCTGATTTTTGTCATTCTCTATCTTTCCTCCCTTTCACAGCTGCATGTGTTACTGCCATAGCTTCATCACTCAGTCACTGCTTAGCCTTTTTGTCTTCTAGCATCACCATTCTACTCCCCAATGACCTTTTAAGGATCAGACTGAATGGCCCTTTCTTATTTTAGCCCTCCTTCTCCTTGACTTTTGTGTAGACTTTGATAATCTTGACCACTTCCTGTCCCCCTTCTTGCTAGACTCTTCTTTTACATGGTTCTTTCTTGGATTTCCTATTTTGATTGTTTGTCTTCCATTGGTTCATTTTCCTTTAGTAAGGGCATCATGCAAGTATCAGTTCTTCTTTCTCTAATCTGCTTAAATTATCTCAATATCTATATTATCTAACCCCAGTCTCTTCCTGAACCCTCAAATGCCTCATTTCCCTTCCTCTACTGGACTCTTTACTGCTACCAAACATACCCACCTGTTACTGAAATTTTCTAGCTTCAAGGTCTCTCTTCTCACATCACCACCAATTCATGCCATGAGTTTCTGGATTGCACTATTCATGGCTTACCAGGTAGGTAAAAATTCAGCTTTCTATCAAGGCATATTACCTTAGACCAGTGGAGAGACAATTCAAGAACTTGGTGCTTACATGGTATTTCTAGTGTTATACCTCCTGTCACTAAGACAACTGGAATCACATCAACCCATCACTGAAACACTTTGATAATGATTTAGGTCACTGTCCCTACCTAATTTACTGTGGATCCTGCTATTAATTACTGTCTGAGACAATGGGAAACTGCATTGCATCTGTAGGAGACTATTAAATATAGCTGATTGCATCTGGCTGGTTGTCTGAAGCATTAGGGGATGAGAAACTCATAGCTAAGGTGGCAATCAGCAGTTCTGGATTCAAATCCTGTGCTGTGTACTTACTAGCTGTGTGATGTCAGCCAAGTTGTTTAATCGCTTGGGCCTCAGTTTCCTTATGTAAAATGAGAATAAAAAAATTTGCATTATCTTCCTCAGAGGATGGTTGTAAGGAAAACATTTTGTAAATAATAAGAAACTCTAATTTTGAGTTATTTTTGTAGTATAAAATTCTGAATTAAGTTTTAGGCCCCTGCCCCTTAAAAGAAATAAATCCTATCTATAGCTACTTAGTTTAGAGAAAGTTACCCTTGACTAGTATAAAAAAAAAACACCCCTAAGTAGGAAGTCTGTGATCTTTTCCTATTTACTGATATTCTCATTCTCTTCTCCCAAGCAGACTGTAAGCTCCTTGAGGGCAGAGACTTTTGTATCACTTTTGTATGTATAATCCTTTAATGCCTTACAAAGTGTGAATTGGATAATAGACACTTAATATATGCTTGTTGATTGATTGATTAATTCTCTATTCTGCCCCTTCCCAGATGAAGTGAAACAATTGGTTTTAAGGCAAAAAGAATTGTCTGAAGAGAAAATGCCAAAACCCAGTGTTATTAAAACAAAAACTGAGGTCACAGTAGTTGAACCATATAAACCTCTTGTCATCTTTGAATCAGGTCAGTAGAAAAAGCTGTTTTAGCCAAATCAACCATAGGTTAGTCAGAAAGAGAATGACTTTTATATTTTATTTATTTATTCATTTATTTATTTATTAAGAGCAATTGGGGTTAAGTAACTTGCTCAAGGTTACACGGCCAGTTTTTTTTTTGTGTGTGGGTGTTAAATATCTGAGGACAGAACCGATCCCAGGTTCTCCTGACTCTGGGGCCGGTGCTCTTACTCACTGCGCCACCTAGCCGTCCTGACTTTTGTATTTTAATTAGCCCATATTATATATATATATATATATATATATATATTTTATATACACATACATGTCTATTTATTATTATCATGGTAATTGTATTCTGTAGTCTAGCCAATGCAGACACTGTGCTTAATTCTGTGGGGAGCTGGAAAAGAAACTTGAAGATGTGTAGGCCTTTGAGTTGACTCTATGTAAGACTAAAGAGAAGATGCTATGCATGAGTGTGCACTCTATTTGGTCTTAGGCATTAAAACCCGACGTTTGCCCCCAGGAATGATGATTTTTACTGATCCCAATATTGTATAAAGCCATTTGCAAAAGTAGAGAATAGTCGTGTGGGGTGTGGTCTTAACTAGCTCCTTATGTGCTTCCCTGATAAAGACATATTTGGTCCCAGAGTCCAAGGGCAAACGGAGGTGATGCTGAACCTACAGGTGGAGGTTAGAGGGTTGTAGGATTAGGGACCTTGTACTTAGAAGGTTCCCACCTCAAATCTCTCTCTCTCTCTCTCTCTCTCTCTCTCTCTATTCCTATTCAGCTCCCTCCTCACAACTGATTTGCTTAAAACAACTGACAATGAATATTTGTGTTCCCAAAGAGATATTAATCCAAAAGAGAAAAATCTCCATTTGATGGAGATTTTTCTCTTTTGGATTAATATCTCTTTGGGAACACAAATATTCATTGTCAGTTGTTTTAAGCAAATCAGTTTTTAGCTGGGATCTTAATAGGAATTTAGATTGTTGAGAGACGAGAGGAAGGAAAAAAAAACCCAAGGATGAAAGTGCTGTTGTTGATTGGACTATTTTTCTCTTGTGATCCTCACTCAATTCCTCCTCATATTCCCCCCAGCCAAGCTTCTCTTTATTATAGACCCTAGGGGACTTTTAGAATCTCTCTTCTGGGAAATTTTAGGGCATCCTGTATAAATACTGTGGACTTTTTAAAAAAGTCAGTCTTGGGGCAGCTAGGTGGCACAGTGAATAGAGCACTGGCTCTGGAATCAGGAGGACTTGAGTTCAAATCAAGCCTTAGACACTTCACACAAGTCACCAATTGCCTTGCCTCGCCCTTCAAAAAAAAAAAGCCATTCTCATATGCCCTTTCAGGGACCAATTTGCAATAGATAGTTCAACAGAAAGCTGATTCAGAATCATTCCCATGTTGACTAAACTCCAATATTAACAACAAATAAAATTTCAATGTGTGAAAAGCTCAAAGTACAGTAGCCATCATTTAAGTAGACAAACCATGAGGTTAAAGAGAGAAGTAAAATAGTGGTGCTTAATTTAGTCTTTAGACAATAGTTCAGAGAGACTTGAAACCTCACGTACATTAATTTATCTTGGCTTTATGAATTATCTGGATTCCCCAAATACTGTGTATAAAGTGAAAATTGCATATAGAAGCATCTCCTACTGACTTCCATTGTAATTTCTGAGCCATGTGGTCCCAGAAGAAAAGTTGAGCACCAAGACATGATGTTCATGTTTCTGTATACTTTTGTTGGCTTGCTGTTCATTTGACAATTTTCAGCATCTCTTATAAAAGAAAAGTTAAAGCATGTGCCCTGTCAATCCCAGAGACTTTTCTATATTATTAAGAACACATGCACATTTAAATATATCATACAATGAAAGTTCTCACTTAACCATAGTTAAGCAATTAGACTGCTTGTCTACACATGTAGTAGAATTCATGAGTATAGACCAGGGGTGGGGAATATATGGCCTTCTAGGGCCTTAAGTGTAGCCTTTTGACCAAAAGGCCTCATTTAAGGACCTAGAAGGCCTATGTGGCCTTAAGGCTGCAGGTTCCCCACCCCTGGTCTAGACAAATCACATACTAGATGACTTTTTTTGGCTAACACTCACCAGTTCACTAATTGCTATACCGACTTAAGAAAAGTTTATTGGAGTGTAAAGAGTGATTGTTTCTTTAAAATTGCAAGAAACCTTGTCAAGAGAACTGGCAATAGAATTTAAATACATATTTATCTGATCTCCTCCAAGTAACCATTAAGGGACCATTAATTTTGTGATAAATGTTTGTAAGATACAAAATTCTGAAGTAAGTTTTTAAAATTTTCAGTATTTCAAAATTTCCTTTTATCAGTAAAAGTTATTAGTAAAATTCTAATAATTAGCAAAGTTATTATTAGTAAACTTACTGTTATAATGAGAGAAACAGATATGTAAATCATACTCTTTCCCTAATAGACTTTGTGTTGTTCAGTCATTTCCATCATATCCAACTCTTCACGACCCCCTTTGGGGTTTTCTTGGCAGAGATACTGAAATAGTTTGCCACTTCCTTTTCCAGCTCATTTTACAGATAAGGAAACTGAGGCAAACAGGGTTAAGTGACTTGACCAGGTTCACACAGCTAGTAAGTGCCTGAGGTTAAATTTGAACTCAGATCTTCCTGACTTTAGGCCCTGCACTCTCTTCCACTGCGCCATCTAGCTGACTCTAGTGAACTAAATGCTACAATATCTAACAAATTTGCACAAGGTGCCTATGGTTTATTTAATTCTTTCTAGTTCCCTTATTTAAAAAACAAAACATGCCCCAAATCCATGACTAGTTAGTGGAACCTTTATTTAACCTTAGGTGATTTCATTTTGTCTCTGCCTTCTGACTATTGAGTTTCAGGTTTATCTATCTATCTATCTATCTGTCTGTCTGTCTGTCTGTCTGTCTGTCTATCTATCCATTTATCTATTCATTCATTCATTTATTTGTTTGTTTGCTTGCTTTTTTGGAGAGGGGAAAGGCAGGGCAATTGGGGTTAAGTGGCTTGCCCAAGGTCACACAGTAAGTGTTAAATGTCTGAGGTTGGATTTGAACTCAGGTCCTCGTGACTCCAGGGTCAGTGCTCTATTCACTGTGCCACCTAGCCGTCTCTGCAGGTTTATTTATTTAATTTTGGGGTTTTATATAGCATGTGTTATTTTGTGGGAAAGTACACCTCTTTTTTTTTTTCATGGAGTGGTTTTCTAATACTTATCAAACATTCTTTCAAACAGATGGAGATTCCTTAAATAAAATTGATCCTGATTTTGAGAAGGCTTTGAAAGGAGATGAATTTATCATTCAGTAAGTAGCTTTTCTGTTTACATCCTTAGGGATCATTTTTATATTTGAGTGGTAAAAACCCCTCCTCCAAAATTATAAAACTCTTAATAATGTCTGATTTAAAAGTAGTCCCAATCACACAGTGGTTCTTGTAATCAAACTGTAACTTGTTGTTGTTAAGTCATTTTTCAGTCATGTCTAACTCTTCATGACCCTATTTGGGGGTTTTCTTGGCAGAGATACTGGAGTGGTTTGCGTTTCCTTTTCCAGCTCATTTTACAGATGAGGAAACTGAGACAAACAGGGTGAAGTAACTTATCCTGGGTCACACAGCTAGTACCTGTCTGAAGCTGGATTTGAACTCAGGTCCTCCTGAAATGAGATCTGTAATCAAACTGTGGTAGATTTGGTAATATTCTTGCTGTTTGCCTGGGAAAAGACAGTAGGCCAGGAGATGAGACTCTTGGGGAAGTATTATTTCTGAGGAATCTCAGGGAAGAACTGAAAATTGAGGATGGTGATATTGGTAGATGGTTCATGAAAAGGACAGGCAAAGAAATTTGGAATTTTTGTAGAAACTTAGGGTTCATAAAAGTCTTAAAATCAGAACAATAGCTTAAATTTATATAGAACTTTCATTTTATAAATGTTTTTCATCACAGTCTCCTTTTCAGCAGAATTTTCTACTGAAAGAAATGTGGATTCTCAGGTATATTTCAGAAAATGGGCAGAAGGGACATACTGTATGTGTTTGGGCTTTTATTGAGGATTTTGAAAATTACATTGTCTTGAAGACATAATTTTCTATTTAATACCAATACCCCACTTCACGTTTGAAGCAATCTAAGAATTCCAGAAAAACTCACATAATTACAGAGTTAAGAGGTGCTTGATGTTTCTTCACAGGTAGAAATAAATTTAAGTGAAATTTCCTAAAGAAATATAACTGTCCATGATAATAAGTCAATATTTATATAGCTCTTTGTAATTCTCAAAGCACCATGCAACTTATTTAATCCTCATTTTGAAGTTCTAATTGTCCTCATTTCACACAAGAAATGTGGTCAGAGGACCAGAGGAGTCAAGTAATTTGCCGCTGGTTAAAAGTGAGGGTCAGAAGTGGGATTCAAAGTCAAGTATATTGGGTAAGTCACTTAACCTGTTTGCCTCAGTTTCTGTAGCTAATAAAATGAGGATAACAACAAAGCCTAATTCCCAGGGTTACTGTGAGGATCAAAAGAGGATAGTTTTAAAGTGCTTGGCACATAGTAGGTGCCTTATAAATGTTTATTCCCTTCCTTTCTTCTCCTTAGATGACATGAAGATTTTCCAGCTTTGGTAGTATCTACTAGAGGTTGTATTCTACCAGCATAGCCTTTAAGAACTCAAGGTCACCTCTGTGTTATCATGAGTCACTGAAATGGGACTTTTATAGAGGACTAAAAATACTTTAAAACTTTTCTTTGCTCCACTTTTCCCCCTGGAATTTATGCATGTTAGTTTTTTAATTTTTATTTTACTTATTTTTTTTCATTTTAAAATGCTTTATTAACTTCTGATTTATGTCATTCATTTCCACCAGATTTTGAATTACAAATGTTTTCCCCTTTCCCCCCCCTACCCACTGCCCAAAAATAGCAGTCCCATAGGATATCCTCTCCTCCAATCTGCTCTCTCCCATATCTTCTCCCATATCCCCTTTGACTTTTCCAGTAGGGCATGGTGGATCTCTATGCCCTAGTGCCTCTTATTTCCCAATTAGATGTAAAATAGTATTATTAATAATATATATGTGTGTGTGTGTGTGTGTGTGTGTGTGTGTGTGTATTTAAACATTTGATTTTAAAACTTTGAATTCCAGATTCATTCCCTTCCTCCCTTGTCACCCTCCCTTACTGGGAAGATAAGCAGTTCAGTATAGGTTGTACATGTGTAGCTAATGCAAAAGATTAACATAGTAGATATATTGTAAAAAACTGACTACCGTATATTTCCCTCCCTCCTATCCCACCTCCCACTTGTTCTATTCTCTACTTTGATCCCATCCCTTTTCAAAAGTGGGTGCTTCCAACTTCCCTCCCCCCCAATCTGTCCTCCCTTCCATCATCCTCCCTCTCATACCCTTCCCCCCTACTCTCCTGTAGGGTGAAATACCCTATTTAGTATGTATTTCATTCCCTTCCCTGGGCCAAATTCAATGAGAATAAGGTTGACACATACCCTTTTGCCTTCCTCTTCTTCCCCTCCATTGTAAACATTTTCCCTTGCCTCTTCTATATGAGATAGTTTACCCCATTCTGTCTCTCCCCATCTCTTCTCATTTTATTCCTCTATCACCTCTTAATTTCACCTTTTAAGTATCATCCCTTCCTATTAAATTGGTCCTGTGTCCTCTATCTATGTATACCTGTAAACATATATACACTCATTCACATATGTATTCATTTGCCCGTATACCCTCCGATATAGACACACACACACATATTTCTATTCCTTTCAACTATTTTCAGACTGAGAAAAGTTTCATCAGTTACAATTATCATTTTTCCATGTAGGAATGTGAATAGTTCAACTTTGATAAGTTCCTTATGATTTCTTTTCCCTGTTTACCTTCTCATTTGCTTTTTGTATCTGAATGTCAAATTTTCTATTCAACTCTGTTTTTTTCATCAAGAATGCTTGAAAGTCCTCTATTCCACTGAATAACCATATTTTCCCCTGAAACATGATACTCAGTTTTGCTGGGTAGGTGATTCTTGGTTTTAATGCCAGCTCCTTTGCCCTCCAGAATATCATATTACAAGCCCTTCGATCCCTCATTGTAGAAGCTGCCAGATCCTGAGTTATCCTGATTGTGTTTCCACAACATTCAAATTGTTTCTTCCTGGCTGCTTGTAATATTTTCTCATTGATCTGGGAATATTGGAACCTGTCTAACATATTCCTATGAGTTTTCTTTTTGGGGTCTTTTTGAGGAGGTGATCAGTGGATTCTTTCAACCTCTATTTTGTCCTCTGGTTCTAAAACATCAGGGCAGTTTTCCTTGAGAATTTCTTGGAGGATGATTATTTCTAGGTTCTTTCTTTGATTATGGCTTTCAGGTAGTCCAATAATTTTTAAATTATCTCTCCTGGATCTATTTTCCAGGTCAGTGGTTTTTCCCATGAGATATTTCACATTGCCTTCTATTCTTTCATTTGTTTGGATCTGTTTAACAGCATCTTGATTTCTCATAAAGTCATTAGCTTCCATTTACTCCAATCTAATTCTGAAGGAATGATTCTCCTCAGTGAGCTTTTGAGATTTTTTTTCCATCTGGCAAATTGGGCTTTTAAAGGCATTCTTCTCCTCATTGCCTTTTTGAGCCTCTTTTCCATTTGAGTTAGTCTATTTTTTAAGGTAGTATTTTCCTCAGTCAGGCTGTTGATTCTCATTTCATAATTTTCTTGCATCATTCTCATTTCTCTTCCCTATTTTTCCTCCACTTCTCTTATTTGCTTCTTAAGGTCCTCTATGGCCTGTAACCAGCTTGTGTTTTCCTTGGAAGCTTTTGGTGCAGGAGTTCTGACTTCACTGTCTTCCTCCTGTTCCATGCTTTGCTCCTTTTTGTCCCCAAAATAGGAGTCTAATGTTGGAATCTCCTATCTGCTTTGTTTCCTTTGCCTGGTCATGTCACCACTCAGTCACTTGACCCCTGGGCTTTTTGCCACAGTAGGACTCTGCCACCAGACAGGGGAGCTTTCATCCCAAATGCTGAGGTTTTCTCAGCTGCTGGAGGTATTAGTTGGGTGCCCTCTCTGAAGCCTCCACATGATCTGGCAAGCTGGTCACACACCTCAGGACCTTCACCCTAGACTGCGATCCAGATCCAAGCAGGTTAAAGCAAGAGCAATTACCCCTCAGAATGGTGCTTGGTCCCCCTACACTCTGCAGGCCAGGAGCTGAAGCCACCACATGGGGCTGGCTTTCTGTGCCCCACCCCTCAGCGACTTCTTGCCTGGGGGCAAAAGCCATGTACTCCCAACTACTGGGTCTCAAAGTCCACAATGCTCTGACCTTTCACTTTGTCCTTAGCATTTATGTGTCGATAATTCTGGAAACGGCCACAGCTGTGGCTGGTCAGGAGTCCCTCTGGCCAGCAGCTGGTCAGGCCTGCCCTGGAGCTAAAGCCTCGGTGTGGGGCTGGGCTCGGCTCCCAGAGCACTGCGCTGGCCGATTCCTGCTGGCCTGCTGGGCTGTCCTCAGTGGGAGGTTAGCTTCTCTGTGTCATTTTGTGGGTTCTGCAGCTCCAAAGTTTGTTCAGAGTCCCCTTTTACATGGATTGGGGAAGGTGAAAGCTGGAGCTGCAGGGAGGTCCTGCTTCTACTCTGCCATCTTGACTCTGCCTTTATTTTTATTTTTTGCCTGACATTGGGGTTAAGTACCAGTTTATTCCTAAATGATGATGTTATGTAAAGTTATCTTGAATTTCCCCTAAAGTATCTATTTCAGTAAACTTTTTGTACCTTAGGATTAATCTTCACATTCAAGGCACATATAGATCTAGTGAAATGTAAGTTCTTTGAGGGCAAATATTAATCCCTAGTGCCTAGCATGGTGACTGGCATACATTAGGTGCTTAATAAATGCTTTTTGAATGACTAATATATATGTGCATACAATAGAATCATAAAGAAGGAAATGATCTTAGAGATCAAATAATCCAACCCATTTATTTTACAAAAAAGGATTAAAAGCAAGAGATGCTAAGTCATTTACATAAGGTCATATAGCTAATTAGTAGCAGTGCTGTGACAAGAATCCAGATCTCCTTACTCCTGATAAGTTTACTATACTTTTTTTCAAAGAAAATACATATATACACATATGCAGTTTTATGCTATGGATGTATTGTGTCTTTGTATCCCAGTACTAGTACAGTGCTATACATAGGAGATTAATAAATGCTCATTGATTGACTTACTTATGCACATTGTGAAACACCTGACATCAATTATATTCTGTGTGTGCAGTTATAACTACTATTACCAGTGTTCAGTGAACAGTTATAGCCACCCTGCACATAAGTAGCACTTGTAAACTCAGGGGCTACTTCCCAAGTCTCCATTCTCACTGTTAAGTAGCATACCAGAGCTAAATTTAGAAGCTTCTTTACCTCTAGGAGGACCCTGAGGTGTTTGGAACTGTCTATTCCAGTGCTATAGCACAGGAGCCCCCACCGGTGCTTCCCCCATGATTATCAGTTTCTATTAGTCAGTTGGTTTTAATTAGATCTATAAATGGGTCTTTACTTCAGTGGTATAGTTGGCACAAAACCCATTTTCACACTTGTGGGGGCACACTCTTATGTAAATATGTAGAGAAGCCAGGGGAAAGCAGACTCAAGCTTAGACAGCAAATGTATAGCAAAGAGGTAAACTCAGAATCTGTTCTCCCCTTTGTGGCATGCTCAAGAAGTTTCTTTTAGGCATGTATTAGCTTTTTCGAGCTGCTTGTGGAGCCTTGAAGGCACTTACTTCATCACGTCCAGCCAACTCAAAGTTCCCCATGTAGACACTGCCCCCAGATGTTATTTTGGGGAATGCTAAATGGACTCTCAGAACAAAAATCCAATTTTCTACCCTCCCAAGTTCATAAGATTCTCCTCTAGCCACTGAGACTGGGGTGGAGTGAGGTGGGAGGTGAAGACCCAGACCAAGATTGACTGCTCTGCCTCCCTACCCACCAAGTGACTTGTCAGTTTCTGGGCCAGAACTGCTCTTTCCTGGGTCCCCCCTCACTCAAATGTTCTAGTTTTAAATTGGTCTGCTGTTTGATGACTGGGGTGACCCAGTTTTTAAATCAATCTGAACAGGCTTCCTGTACATTGAAACTGCAGTTTATCCGGTACCTTAAAAGGACTTTTCACACTTAGTCTAAAGCTTATATTTGCTTTGATTCAATCAAGGCATGTTCTCACCTGGTTAAGGTATCAGGGAAGGGCATCTTATCACTTGCTTTAGATGAAGTGGGATGATAGGATTGATTTATTCTATCAACCCTCACCCTTACAGGTATATTCAGACACTTCCTTGGTTTGGAGCTGCTGATATTTAAAGAGCTGTTGATTGTGACACTCTTAGACTCAGAATTACATTCCAAGCTTGTCTCCCAGCTAGCTTTGTTTACCAGCACTCCGGAGCTCTTCCACACTGTTTGACTGTGCATTAAAGTGCCTTTCCCAACGTCCCTGTTTATGGCACTCCTGCTTCACCTTGGCAGAAAGTCTAAGCTTGGGTGTGTTTTCCTTGCTGTTAGTACATGATCAGCCCTAGTGAAATTATGTTGCAGTTTATTGGATATGGTTTTGGGTGATGCTCATCCTTTTTCTCTGTGAGAAATCATTGACCTCACAGTTAGGCATTCAGCAAGCTAGTAAGCATAAATTAGGGGCCGGGAACTGTGTTAACGTCTTCGTTCAGTCAGTTTTTCAGCCCCGTCCGACTCTTCTTGACCCCGTGTGGGGTTTCCTTGGCAAAGCTCCTGGAGTGATTTGCCATTTCCTTTCTAGTTCATTTTACAGATGAGGAAACTGAGGCAAACAGGGTTAAGTGACTTGCCCAGGGTCACACAGCTAGTAGGTGTCTGAGGCCAGATTTGAACTGAGGTCCTTCTGACTCCAGGGCTGACTCTCTATTCACTGTGCCAGCTGATAATAATTTTAAAAAAAGGCAAAAGATAGCCCTTGCTCTTAATGTGTTCACAGTCTAATGGGGGAGACAAGCATGTAAGACAATATATACATACATACACACATACATACATATACATACATACATACACACATATGCATGTATATACTCATTAGATATGTTAGATATTTATATGTAGGTTATATATTTATCATATAAATATGTAAATATAGCACAATATATTTGTAAATATATTTATATTACAATATATTATATTTATATCACATAAAAATATATATGTTAAATTGCTTTAAAAGTCTTCAGGTCTGGAGTTTGTTACTGACCTCTTCTTAAACCTGGTCTTTTATTTAATTATATAACATGCTGTTTAAAGAGCGATATTCAATAACCATACTCAGCTTCTTCTTACCAATGGAAATGTTTGGTAGCAAGTAGATCTTCCTGTTGCAGGCTGACACAGTCCCACAGGTTTTTAGGCTTTACTACGGCCTTTAGCAGGCCACAGTTCTTTGGTGACTTGGTTTGTCCAACTCATTTTAGCCCATATGCATCAGTATTCCTCTGTAATTATTATTATTAGTATGTATTAATATACAACAGTTCTCAAGCACCTTTGACAAGGCTTGTAACCCATCAGTTTGGGAAATGGCAAAAAGTAGACCTTGAAACAGATTTACTCACTGAATCCTGAGGCATAGCCATGCTCCACAATATTGGGTATATTATTCTAATTTGGCTTCAGGTTATTATTCCTTGGGAAGGACACTGCCTAAGTACTTCTTTGCTATGGTATTGCCTTAAGTAGTTGGTGCATGTCTTAGAGGAGTCAGACTTATTTAGTTATTGTCAGAACCCAATTCTTGTTATGGGTTGTTCTTATGAAGCCAATGTATACAGTGTAAAAATATGATGTGTATGTATACATATACACACCTATCTGTGTTTCCTAACACGTAAATATCAGCATTCTGTTAATATCAATGAGATGTTAATATCAGGTCAGCCTGAATGCATTCCTTAAGTTTTCTCCACCAGAGCATTATCATAACCAATAATAGCATAGAACAATTAGAAAGAACACCAGACTTGAAATCACTTTGAGTCCTTGGCTGTTACCACTTATTAGCTGTGGGACCTCAGATTAGACCTTAACATCCCTCATGAGTGACACTGAGCAGTGAGATTCCTGGCCAGCAATGGGATGAACTAAATGATTTCTGAGACCCCTTTCAACCTTGAGATTCTGAAAGTCTTCCTGGACCTTAATTGACTTATTTGTAAAATAAGGATAATAGCACTTGCACTACCTAGTTTGCATGGTTGCTATGACAAAAGAAAACTGGAAAGCATGTGTATTCCAAATGTGACTGAGAGCCTTCTAAGAGAGATTTAGAAGATTAATAGGACTGATAGTTTTATCAAACCTGAGGACCTCTACCTCCTTTTGGTGACTAATGCAGGATCAATAATGGAAATAGCTGAAAAGAATCTTTTAAGGGGATTATGAAGACCTAGATAAGTAACCAAAGGATTTAAAGGCAAAAGTACTTTTTCATCACTGCTTCAAATAGAGGATGAAGACTTTAGGGCCATGAACTCAGGACTCTTTTACCTAGTAAAAAACAGCATATTCTGTGAAGACAGGGGAAATGGATATTTGAAAAGCAAATAGAAAAATTGACAGAGAGGCTCACTACAAGTTAGTCTTCTAATAGCAAACAAGCCTCTCAGACAAAAAGATCAATATTACGTAGGGTTCTTGAAGTATATCCAATAATCAAAAGAAGCTAATACAGAGTAATATTAAACATATATAACAAGGTATACTCATATGAGGAAATCCATGAACCAGAGGTATTATCATCCAAGTATATTATAGACCACCTAGACAAAAAATAGAATAGATGAGGAGTTCAGAAATGCAATGTGTCTAGCACAGGGGCATAATATAGTAGAAATCCTTGTGGAGAAGGGGCCTTCCCATCATTCCTGTCGCCATCAGCACCAACCAACAGCTGATTATCTGGCCCCAGGTAGGTGAGCCCAAGAGCCCCAAGAATGGCAAAGTCTCCCACACTTACGGTCAGCCAAGTTCCCACAGTCATCATCCAGGAGAGCAAACGTTATGGAAATGAGGCAAGGCTGCCTCTGCCTGCCTCCTTAGCAACCACAGAGACCCAGGACGAAGCATTGACATGATTTCTCGGTTGCCTAAAGCATCTGGCTGCATAAATAGTTTGGTCTCATCAGACTTGATGGATTTAACACTGCTTTAACACTGCTGTGCAAGGCAACAGCATTCTTTTGCCTGGGTGCTCCTGCACCCATTTAGAATTGGGTGGGGAGCTTAATATTAGCTGTGTCCATTTGAAACAGCTCTGTATGTTTGTTGACTACCCTTTCCATAATATTGTGGAGTTAGCTCCTTTTGCCAAAAGCTCTACAAATACAAGCTTTATAAATGTCTCATTTTTGTCCTGATTATGAACCTGAGTCTTCAGCCTTAGCCTGAGTCAGGTCTGGCCCTGAACAACATCGATGGCATGGGAAGGGAATAATAATAGTAACAATTAACATTTCCATAGCATTTGCTATGTGCCAAGCACTTTTACAAGTATTATCTTATTTGATCCTCATAGCAACACTGAGAGATAGGGGTATTATTATCTCCTTTTTACAGATGAGGAAGTGAGGCAAGCAGAGGTTAAGTGACTTGTCCAGGGTTAGGTAGTTAGTAAGTGCCTGAGATCATATTTGAACTCATGTTTTCCTGACTCCAGTTCTATCCACTGTGCCATTCCTTGGGAAAAGGAACTGGACGTGTTCAGAAAAGTAATCTCAGAAGGTGGCTGGGTAGCTCAGTGGATAGAACACTGGGCCTGGAGTCAGGAAGACCTGAATTCAAATCTGGCCTCAGACACTTACTAGCTGTGTGATCCTGGGCAAGTCATTCAACCTTTGTCTGCCTTATTCCACTGGAGAAGGAAATAGCCAACCACTCCAGTATCTGTGCCAAGGAAAGAAACAAGCATGGGCATAGAGAAATAAAATTATCACTTTTGCAGATGATACACTGGCTTCTAGAGAGTCAACTCAGAAACTAATTGAAACAATTAACTTCCACAATATATAGGATGTGAAATATAAATAATTATTTTAATAAATAAAATAAATAAATAATATATAAAATAAATATAAATAAAAAATAAAACCCACACAAATCATCAACATTTTTATACATTAACAATGAAAACTAGCAGAAAGAGAAATTCCTTTTAAAATAACTAGAGATTATATAAAATACTTGGAGATCTATCTGCCAAGACTATACAAACACAATTGCAAAACACTCTTTACACAACTAAAACAGACCTAAATAATTGGAGAAATACTAATTGCTCCTGGGTAGGCCAAGTCAATATAATAAAAATGACAATACTGCTTAAATTAATTTACTTACTCAGTTGCTATTCCAATCTTGGAACTCTACCGAGTATAGCCTTTACCAGATTAAAATGTAATTGGGAAATATTTAACAAAATAAATAAAAAGGCAATAGAACATAGATAATGTGGTTTTCTAAGTCAATATCCAGCTGGCAGCTATCCACATATGTAGTTTAGTAGGCCACTGTTTCTATTTGAATTTGCTTTAGAGATCTAGAAAAAAAAATTATCTAGAGGAACAAAAAAAATCAAGAATATCGAGGGAATCAATAAAAAAGGTAAGAAAGGGGACCTAACAGTACCTGATCTCAAACTATATTATATATACTCAAACTATGTAAAGCTGTACTTGTTGAAACAATTTGGTACTGAATAAGAAAGAGAGGTTGATTAGGCACTCATTATAAAGGAGCAAACAAAGCGCTTGTAGCCCGTGTTTGACAAACTCAAAGATCCCAGCTATTGTGGTAAGAACTCACCAAGAACTCAGAAAAACTTACTGTAAAAACTGTTGAAAGAAGGAAAGCAGTCTGGAAGACTGAACTGCCAGCTTCTGGGACTGGTTCTTGCTCAGTAGGCAGTTAGGGTCTGCTCTTACTACCGCTTTTCTGAGACTGCTTCTCTCTGCCTTGCATCAGTGACTTGGAATGGGGTAGTGGGTAACAGAGTTCTAGACAAGCCCCTGTTCCTGCACCCATTGCTAATTTAGACATCCTCTGAAATCTCTTTCTGTCCCAGTGTTTCCTGACCTGTGTCCAGTTTCAGCTCCCATTCAATCCCTGGTGCTGGACTTCAGTTCCATCTGCACCCCTCACCAGACCCTATCCCCAGTATCTCCAAACCTCCATTTTTGTTTCTCTAAGCATCTCTTGGCTAGAAAAACATGACTCATGATTTTTTTTGGATTTCCCATTTAGAATTCAAGCTGAGGCATTTTCTAGATGTTTGTCAAGGAGATGTGGTGGATGAGGTGGGCTGTAATGCTTCCTCTTACTCAGCCAACTAGACCCTACCCCAGTATCTCCACTTTTAAAGACCAGCTGCCATGCTTAGCCTGTGCTCTCTGCATACCTCCACTTAGTGAAATCTTCCTCCATCCACTTCCATCCAGTTCAGGTACTAGCATTCCATGAAGCTTCTCCTAATTTCTTCTTCCTAAATTTTTTAGAAAACTCTTTATCTGAATCTCTTCTTAGTTTTTTTTTAGCCCATTCTCTTTTATAGTCTTATACTTACTTGTTTACAACTTATATCTTCAAGTACATTGTTAACTCCTTGACAAGGATTGTATTTTTCATTTTCTTGCAATCTTAGCACCATAACCCAGTTCTTTACACATAATAAATTGAAATGAATAGATTACTTGCATCTCAGTTTTGTGGGTGACACAGAAATAATGTTGTACCACCAAGGCAGGATACAAAAAGATCTTTATAGGCTGGTATAATGGGCAAATGACAGCACGAAGGAATTTAATAGATCTTCACTTAGTTTAAATAAATCAACTGTTCCATTACAATAGAATTGAGATTTGGTGGAAAGCATTCCCTGTTCAAATGACTAAGGATTTTAGTGGACTACAAGCCTGATACAAGTCAATAGTATGATGTGGTATACAAAAAAGCTCATAGAATCTTAAAATCATAGAGTTCTAGGGTCCAAAGAAAGCGAGGCATTAGTTAGGCTGTATTTTGCCTTTGTTAGACTCTTACATCTGTTATATTTGTAAATTTGTGGTCACTACTTTTTAGAATGTACATTAATAAGCTAGAGTTCATCCAGAGACAAGGGACCAAATTGTGAAGGATTTAGAATTGTGTCAGCTATGGACCAGTTGAAGAAACTAGGTATGTCTAGCTTAGAAAAGAGAAATTTAGAGAGATATGTGATTGTCATCTGTAAGTATTTAAAAGGGTCATGTGGAAAAAGGAGGGGACATGTTCTGCTTGGTCTCAGAGGGTCAAACTAGTACCAGTGCATGGAAATTACAAGGCAGTAGATTTTAAATTAACATATGAAAGGAATTCTGTGAAGTCTAGGCTATCCCAAAGTGTCTTCACACAGATACTCCATGATTACTCTCCAGGGATGTTGTAGAGAGAATTCATGCTTTGGGCACAGATTGGACTAGAGATGCAAATAATAATCTCCGAGAGCCACTCAAAACCTGAAATTCTGTGATTCTATATAAATATGAGCTATTATTTATTTCCTGATACTTCCAGAGAAGGATTGTATGTGCAGAGTGAAAACTCTTAAAAAATGAGGCATTATGGGGCATCTAGGTGGTGTAGTGGATAGAGCACTCACCCTGGAGTCAGGAGGACCTGAGTTCAAATTTGACTTCAGACACGAGCCATGTGACCCTGGGCAAGTCATTTAACTCCAGTTGCTCAAAAAAAAAGAAAGAAAGAAGAAAAGAAATTAGGTATTAGTTGTGGGTATACACTTTTAATCCCAGCCATTGGAATCTCTTGAACTCTGGAGTTTTGAGCTTCAGTGTGCTTTGCTGGTCCCTCCTAAGTTTAATATCCATATGGTGAGCCTCTGGGAGTGGTTGCCTAAGGATGGGCAAACTGGCCCAATCAGAAACAGAGAAGGCCAGAGTTCCTGTGCCAATTAGAATGAGATTGGGCCCATGAGTAGTCCCTGCTCTTACAATCTGGGTGAGAAAGAGAGATCCAGCCTTTTAAAAACAAAGAAAGAGAAGAAAGGTATTAATTTGCACTTCAGTATGGCTATGTCCTGTTTTACATAATAGACATATAACTGAGAAGTAATATGGAAAGTAATTTGCAAAAATTAAATCATGTTAAAATTCACTAGGATAGATGAATGTTTAAAACATCCTACTAATGAGGTTACCTACTGACCTGGACGTTATTGTTAGAAATCTGACTGGGGCTTTAAAAACTCTGGTGACTCCTGATTAAACTTTTGAGGACTGTAATAACAAGAATGGACGGTCTAGGGTATGAGGGCTTGAGTGCCTGAGACCCCTCCCTATTACCAAATAATGGGGTAAAATCAAGTTATAATGAATATTAAGACCAGATGTCATTTATTTATTCATTCATTCAACAAATGTTTAAGTGTATGCTACATACAACATACTCTTCTAAGCCTTGGGGAAGCCACAAAACCAACCATTATCATACAATAAAAAGAGAATAGTAACATCTCACATCATGTTTCATTTCCCAAGGTCCTGTGCCCTCAAGGATCCCAATAGGGGTACACTTAGGGACCTTAGAGGTCATCTAGTCCAACCCCACCTCATTGTACAAAAGAGGAAACTGAGGCCCAGAGAGAGTAAAGGATTTGTCCAGAGTTACACAGGAAACAAATGACAGAGCTGGCTTTCAGACCAAAGTTTGATGACTCCCAAGTTCATCTTGAATCACAGATGAGAATATAAGTACTCACAAGATCAAAACCTAGCCCTTCATATTTATGTATTGAGTTTTACAATTTATAAAGCATTTTTCTCCTGTGACCTCTCTGGGTATGGAAAGCAAGTACCATGTTGATCTGGAAGGAAACACAGACAAACAGGACAACTTTGAGGGCTACATGCTGAATTTATTATTTATTTACAAGGAAAAAGAAAGCTGTACATAATAGAGATTTGAAATTTCATGTGCAGTCCTTTTCTATGCTCTGCTTTGTACACGGAAATGTTCATTTTTGTTTGGTGTTTGTTAAGGTCAGAATAAAAAAAACACATTTTAAATTTTAAAAAAATTTTGAATTTCTTAAATTAAAAAAAATTTAAATTAAAAAAAATTTTGAATTTCTTAAATTTAAAAAAATTTAAATTTCTTAAGTTAAAAAATTTAAATTTCTTAAAATTTAGCTTTAAAAAATGAAACATTAAATATTTTAATTAAAATATTTTAATTTTTAACTTTTAAAAATTAAAAAAATGGGGGCGGCTAGGTGGCATAGTGAATAGAGACTGGCCCTGGAGTCAGGAGGACCTGAGTTCAGATTCGGATTCAGACACAACACACACACAAAACCTAGCCATGTGACCTTGGGCAAGTCACTTAACCCCAATTGCCCTACCTTCCCCCTCCAAAAAAAAACAAAAAAAATTTTTTTAAATATCATATTGGTCTGAATCCCTAAAATGTATCCCCCAAATGAGATCTTTTTGAAAGGAAAAAAAAAGCTGCACACCAAAAAGAAAAACACAGATCATTGGCTACATTTGGGTTTAATAAAAGCCAGCTTCAAAGGAAAAGTGGAGTTTACATTTGGAGCACTTCTTACCTTACCATAGGATTGTAAAAGAGAAGTATATGGTAAACTGTAAAGTGTGGGACAATCTGTGATTATTGGCTGTTGTTATTGATATTAAGAAAGGTTCACCTCATTCCTTACCTTATTTTCTCTTTGTCCAGGTGGAATCTGTCAAAAGTATCAGGATTTACTTTCGAAAAACAATCTGATTCCATAGAAACAAGCAAGCAACCAACGCTGGCCAGCTCATCCACTATTATGGACAGTCTCAAGATGCAAAGTATTGGGGACTGAACAAACTTGAGCATTTATACAGTAGAACATAATGAGACTTGAAAATATAAAAAAAAACAGCTAAGTGGTGGAATCATAGGACACAAATTCTCCAAGATTGAGTTTACTTTTAGTATTGTTCATGGTTGCTAGCAAGAATTTTCCAAGTGTTTTAATGGACCTGTAAAATTCATAGTTCATAGAATTTAAAGATGAAAAAGATGCTTAAAAGTCATCTGGTTTGGGGCAGCTAGGTGGTGCCCTGAATAGAGCACCAGCCCTGGAGTCAGGAGGACCTGAGTTCAAATCCAGACTCAGACACTTAGCACACACACACAAAACTAGCAGTGTGACCTTGGACAAGACACTTAACCCCAATTGCCCCTCCAAAAAGCAAAAAAAAAAAATGTCATCTGGTTTAATCTTTTCATTTTAAAGAGTAGAGAACTGAGGCCCAGAGTGATTAGTTGACTTACCCAAGGTCATACAGATAGTGGCAGAGTCGGTATTTGAACCCTCAACTTCTGAGTACAAATGAAAATTTTTCTTTTTCCAAAGAAAAGGTTCTGGAAAAACAAAAATAAATAAATGGGCACCCGGCGCTGAATAATGGGGAAAATGGCCATTTGTAGGTACTACTTTTCATTTGAATTATAATTAGCTCTCTTCTAGTATGCTAAGATGCTCTGCTATAGTTGAAGGAACTGGTAATATTTGCCTTGGAAAGGAAAATGTGATAGATTTTTCCTATTATTTGAGGGGCTGTTATGGAGAAGGGGGAACATATATTCTATAGTTCTGCTAAGTGGAAGAACTGTGACTAATGGACGGAAGTTTAAAATGAGTCAGATTTCATCTAAACTAAGGAAAGCTTCATGGGAAATATCCAGCTATGGAAGAAGCAGAAAGCTCCACATGAGAAAGGGGGAAGTATTCAGACAGGTTCCACGTGGCCCATTTCTGACTGTTGGAGAAGGGGTGTATACCTGCAGTGGGAGATTGGACTAGGTAACCCATAAGGAAGATATCATGGAATCTTAAGAGGTCAAAGGGATCTTAGAGGGTAGTTATTTTAATCCTTTACCCAGTGACCATCCCTAACACAAGACTCTCTCTCTTTTCTTTGAATACCTCTAGAATTCCCTTTCTTACAAGGCAGGACATTCCACTTTCAGACAGCTCTGATTGTTAAGAAGTTCTTTCTGATACTGAACTGGAGTCCACTTCCCTGTATTTCCTTTCTTTTTTTAACATTTAATTTTTGCCTGGTGTAGTAGACCATGCCTGTAATCCTTGCTACTGGAGAGGCTGAGGTCGGTGGATTACTTGGGCTCAGGAGTTTTGAGCTGCACTTAGGCTAATGCTGATCAAGTGTCTGCACAAAGTCTAGTACCAATACGGTGATTCCCTCTGGAAGCAAGAGACCACCAGGCCGCCTAAGGAGGGGCAAACTCATTTAGGTTAGAAATGGAGCAGGTCAAAGCTCCCCTGCCAGTTAGTAGTTGGATTAAACCTGAGGGCAGCTGCTCAACTTCTGGCCTGGATGCAAGATAGGGAGACCAAGCCTCCAAAAAATAAAAAAGTAATGATGGTTTTTTAAATTAACATTTATTTTTTTTCTCTCTCTCCCACCTCTCCTCCATTGGAAAAAAAAAGACAACAAAAACAAAATCTTTGTAATAAATATTCATAGTAAAGCAAAACAAATTCCCCTGTTGGTCATGCCAAAAATATGACTCATTCTGCATCTCGAGTCCATTCATCACATCTGTCAGGAAGGAGTAGCATGATTCATCCTTCATCTTTTCTTTGGAATTTTGTTTGGTTATTGAATTGATCAGAATTGTTCTTAAACCTTTCAAAACCGTTTGCTTTTAAAGTAGTGTTGTTATTTGTATAACTTGTTCTCTTGGTTCTACTCACTTTTTGCCTGGTGTGGTAGACCATGGCAGGGACTTTGAACTTAATTCTGTATCAGTTTATTGAAGGCTTCCAAGGTTTCTAAAACCATCTCTCTCACCATTTCTCGTAGCACAGTAATATTCCATTAATTCATATACCATAGTTCAACTTTTTTGCCAAATGATGTGTTCCTCCTTAGTTTCCAGTTTTGCTATAAATATTTTTGTATATATGGGTTCTTTTCCTCTTTCTTTGATCTCCTTGGGAAATAGGCTATAACTTTCTTTCCAAAACCAGTATTCTGTGCTTCTATTTATGATTTCAAATTTGCCCTCTTGCCAACTGGAATATATTCTCTTGTCCTTTTTCTATGTGCCCATCCAAAAAAAGAAAAAAGAAATATTTCTGTGATAAATAGCATTGCTAAAGCTGAAGCCCAGAGAAATGTGTCATTTGATGATGGGAAGTTGGTAGATTTTCTTCTGACTTTTTCTGTGTATTGATATGGAACATCAATACATAGAAAAGCCTAGTAGGGTTCCTAACCCCCCTGTCCCAGCAGAGTCCTAACCACTTTTGCAGATGAATGTCTATTACCAGATGAAACTTGGAGTGTATCAGTAGTGAATTTGAAGCATTTGAATACGAAAACTGAAGGACTTTGGTATATAAATTGTATCTTTATTTCTTTCAGTGGAAGCTCTTTTTTTTTAAGAAAAAGGACATAGGGAGTGTCAAGATGTTGAAAGAGAAGTATGGGAGAGGGGGTCATAGCTTCTCATAATCATAGCCTTTGTGAAAAAAATAGAGTGAAGATTTCAAAGACCAGGATGAATGTGGCAAAAGCACCAAATTGAGAAGTTTTAAAATTAAAACTGAGGGGAAAGAGAGAAATTTGCTTTTTAATTTTTTTAAATTAAAAAAATTAATGCTATTTACAATGGTAGTAAAGAAGTTTCAGGGATCAAATCTCAAGAGAAACTAGTAAGAGAAGGACCATGATGTTTCTGACCTCAGATATTCATATACTGACAGAGGATGGGCAATGAACAAATTGAACTTGAAATTAATATTAGCTCAGAGGTTCCTAAGATTTGGATGTGTGGCATGCATGACATGAATACAGCAATGGAAATATATAATTCATTTAAAAGAAACAGCTCAAATAGAGGAGATAAGGGAAATAGCTCTGCATATTGGAAGGCTATGGGAATCTAGAACCTGAAAGATAGAAACATGGTGGAACTTGGGTCAAGATAAAAGAGAATAGGAAATAATATTGTTTTGGGAGCATATTATAGACAAAATAGGCTGCATGATGAATGTTTCCAAATACAAATGATCAAAGCAATGTAGAAGCAAAATGTATGGTAGTAATGATCAACAATGTCAGCTCTTCAGGCAGTCTGACATATCTTTATGATATATTCTTGACTTGCTTTGGTTACAGTTTCATTTTTTTCTGAAGGGTGAAGAAGCAACAAGTAATATTGCTGCTCTGAACTTAATTCTGCCCAACAGAGACTTGGTTTGAAACACATAATGACAGGAATCTCGGGAGAAAGTGACTATGTAAACTTAGCCCGTGATAGCTGAGAAAAAGAATGCTAAGCATAATCATACCTTATAATACTAAATAGCAATAATATAGTTTGGAATATATAATAACATCATTGTTGTTATACTTTAGAAAAATTTCAAATATGTTTGAAAAAAACCCTAAAAGAGATGCAGATGGGTGTTTTGTGGTCAGTATCAAAATTATGATATCATAATGCAGAAGAAAAAGGGAGCCAATTAAACAAACCAGCGTGGTCAAACAAAGACCTCTCTAGTGAATTCACATTTTAAAAGGGCATGTACGAAAAGTGAAAGAGAGAGCCATAATTAAGAAAACACAGAAGAGTTGCACAAACCCACGGTTGTCATTTCAGGAAGGCTACAGCCCCAAATCAGGCGAGGATTTCTGCGATGTACAAAAGGGATCTTTAAAGTTATGTTCAGAGCACGAACAACAGGAAGAAAGGTGTGCGTTTCAGAATAATGAAAGAAACTCTTAGCTTATGACAATTCATGTTCAAATGGGAAAATCATTGTTCCAGTCTTTAGGCCACTTTTTTTTTATTTTAATTTTTTTAATCAAATACTTTATTAACTTCTAGCTTACATCGTTCATTTCCACAAGATTTTGAGTTACAAATTTTCTTCCTGTCTTTCCCCTATCCATCACCCCAAAACATCGATCCCAATGGATATCCCCTCCTCTAATCTGCTCTCTCCAACATCCTCTCCCATACACCCTCTAACTCTCTAGCAGGACACGGTGGATCTCCAGGCCCCAGTGCATACATATGTTATTTCCCATTTATATGTAAAATAATATTGATAATAGTATATATATTTTAAACATTTGATTCCAAAACCCCAAATTCCAGATTCACTTCCTTCCCCCCTTGTCACCCACCCTTACTGGGAAGATAAGCAATTCAATATAGGTTGCACATGTGTAGCTATGCAAAACACTTCCATAGTAGATGTACTGTAAAAGTATGTACTGACCACATTTCCCTCCCTCCTTTCCTACCTCCTACTCGCTCCATTCTCCACCTCAATCCTGTCCCTCCTCAAAAGTGGGTGCTTCCAACTTCCCACCCCCCCAGCCTGCCCTCCCTTCCATCATCTCCCTTCTCATCCCCTCCCCCCCCACTCTCCTGTAGGGTGAGATACCGCATTCAGTGTGTATGTCATTCCCTCCCCAAGCCAAACCCAATGAGAACAAGGTTCACCCATTCCCCCTTGACCTCCTGTTCCTCCCCTCCATTGCAACCATTTTCCCTTACCTCTTCTATATGAGATAGTTTACCCCATTCTGTCTCTCTCCATCTCCTCTCATTATATTCCTCTCTCACCTCTTAATTTCACATTTTAAGTATCATCCCTTCCCATTAAACTGGTCCTGTGCCCTCTATCCATGTACACCTGCACACATATATAAGCACATTCACATATGCATTCATACACCCATACACCCTCCCATATATACATATATATGTGTATACACACACACATTTCTATTCCCTTCAATTATTCTCATACTGAGAAAAGCTTCACAAGTTACAATCATCATCCTTCCATGTAGGAATGTAAATAGTTCAACCTTGATAAGTTCCCCATGATTTCTTTTCCCTGTTTACCTTCTTATGCTTCTCTTGCTTCTTGTATCTGAATGTCAAATTTTCTATTCAGTTCTGGTTTTTTCATCAAGAATGCTTGAAAGTCCTCTATTCCACTGAATGACCATATTTTCCCCTGAAACATGATACTCAGTTTCGCTGGGTAGGTAATTCTTGGTTTCAATCCCAGCTCCTTTGCCCTCCAGAATATCATATTCCAAGACCTTCAGTCCCTCAGTGTAGAAGCTGCCAGATCCTGAGTTATCCCGATTGTGTTTCCACAATATTCAAATTGTTTCTTCCTGGCTTTGTAATATTCTCTCCTTGATCTGGGAATTCCAGAACCTGCTATAATATTCCTAGGAGTTTTCTTTTAGAGATCTTTTTGAGGAGGTGATTGGTGGATTCTTTCAACCTCTATTTTGCCCTCTGGTTCTAAAACATCAGGGCAATTTTCCTTGAGAGTTTCTTGAAGGATGATTTCTAGGTTCTTTGTTTGATCATGGCTTTCAGGTAGTCCAGCAAATTTAAATTATCTCTCCTGGATCTATTTTCCAGGTCAATGGTTTTCCCAATGACATATTTCACATTGCCTTTTATTTTTTTCATTTGTTTGGATCTGTTTAATAGTATCTTGATTTCTCATATAGTTACTAGCTTCCATTTGCTTCAATCTAATTCTGAATGAATGATTCTCTTCAGCGAACTTTTGAGATTCTTTTTCCATCTGGCAAATTCAGCTTTTTAAGGCATTCTTCTCCTCATTGGCTTTTTTGAGCCTCTTTTGCCATTTGAGTTAGTCTATTTTTTAAGGTGTTATTTTCTTCAGTTAGGTTGTTGACTCTCATTTCATAATTTTCTTGCATCGTTCTCATTTCTCTTCCCAAACTTTCCTCCACTTCTCTTATTTGGTTTTCAAAATCCCTTTTAAGCTCCTTTATGGCTTGTAACCAGCTCATATTTTTCTTGGAAGCTTTTGGTGAAGGAGTTCTGACTTCACTGTTTTCCTCCTGTTCCATGCTTTGATCCTTTCTTCCCCAAAATAGGAGTCTAATGTCAGATTCCTGTTTGCTTTGCTTCCCTCATTTACTCATGTTGCCACCCAATTACTTGATTTTTGGGCTTTTTGCCACAGTAGGACTCTGCTACCAGACAGGGGAGTTTTGTACCAAATGCTGGAGTTTTCTTAGCTGCTGAAGGTATTAGTTGGGTGGCCTCTCTGAAGCCTTCACACACTCTGGTAAGCTGGTCACACACCCCAGGACCTCTACCCTAGACTGCAATCCAGATCCAAGCAGGTTAAAGCAAGAGCGATTACCCTTCAGACTGGTGCTTGGTCCCCCTACACTCTGCAGGCCAGGAGCTGAAGCTGCTATGTGGTGTGCAGGCTTCTCCCTCCAGGGGATAAAGGCCTACTGCAATCCCAAGCTAACAGATCCCAAAGTCCACAACGCACTGACCTCTCACTTTGTCCTTAGCATATATGGGTTGATAATTCTGGAAACCACCACAGCTGCTGGTGATCTGAAGTCCCTCCAGCCATCTGCTTGTGGCTGCCCTGGGGCTAAAACCTCCGGCTCCTGGCTTGGCTCCTATAGCGTGCACTGGCTGCTTGCTGCCGGCCTGCCCGACTGTCCTCAGTGGGAGGTTAGCTTCTCTGTGTTATTTTGTGGGTTCTAAAGCTCCAAAGTTTGTTCAGTCACCTGTTACATGAATTTGAGGTGGTAGGAGCTGGAGCCCTGAGGAAGTCCTTTTTCTACTCTGCCATCTTGACTCCACCTCCAGTTCACTCATTTTCAAAAGGAGATGCTGGACCTCTGGGGTCCCTTCAAGCTCTGGTATTTTTCTCTTATTTTGGGAAGGATGGGCTTCCCTGTTTGAGTCCATAAAATAATGTTAACAGATGATAGAACTATTCAGCTTCTACTGATTTTCATCTTTCCCCATCAAGAGAAATGATCTTTGAGCATGAGAATATAAAACATATGGTTAGGAGAGAACTGAATCCCAAGATGGGTGAGGAGCTAAGGAGAACGCATCCATTTGGTTTTACATAAATTCACACCTCCAGGTCCAAATGAACTGCATCCCAGGCTGATGGACAAGACTTAGGGATGTAGTCCCAGAAATACTATCAATGCTCTTTCAGAAGTCACTGAGACTGAGGGGGTGTATTAGTAAATTCATCATGCGCAAATTTTGCTTTAATATTTTCAAGGGAAAAATGGAGGGTGGGGAGGGTAAAGAATGTTGGTTTTGGATTGAGAGAACCCAGGTTCAGATCCCAGCACTGCTACTTGTGTGACCTTTGCCAGGTTTTCATCTCTTAAGGCCTTGGCTTCCTCATCTGTAGAATGAGACTATTGGACATCTAATCATAAATGACCTCTGAGGTTTCTTTAAATATATGATTCTTTGATCAGTCTTGGAAGCTATAGACCAGTTAGCTTCACATGAATTCCCAGCAATGTGCTAGAAAGATTAGGAAATGATGGTGGAATCACTATCAGGGATTATTTGGCCCCAGCCCCAGTTCACAAGTCATGCCAAACTAACCCCATTCTTTTATGTTAAGGCAGATAGGTGAACCAACAGATCAGGAGAATATTGTCAATATCATTATACCTTAATTTCATCAGGTCACTTAACAATATAGCTTATGAATTAGATAGATTCATAGTGATTTAGAAAACGATGCCTACTGTTGACTGATGAATTGATGTCTATAGGGGATTGTCTCTAGTGATTGTGTCATATTTCAGTACTTGAAATAAGAGAAGCCAGGTGTATCCATTCTGGAGTGGATCAAAACTAAAGTGGAGGGCTGATACGTTACGTAACTAACTCAATATTCCCCCCAAAAATCTAAACAGGCTCTAATGCCAAACCAAAAATGGAATTTAACATGGAAATTCTTTTTTCTTTTTGTTGAAGAACCTCAACAAAATCTCTCAATAAAACCTATTTATAAAGTCTTTAATGATATGGTAAAGAGAATGGTTTGAAATGTCTAGTTAGAATCATAAATACTCATTCCAAGAATTATTTTTTGTCACCGTGGTCTTTAGTACTATATTTAATTTTCCTTTCTTTTTTCACACTGACCCTTCCTTTTTCATTGTTAAAGAAAAAGATAGAAGAAGCAAGAAAAAGAGAAGATACAGAGTAGATGATGAAGAGTCAGAATTAACACTGGCCAGGAAACAGACTATCTTCTCAATGGAACTGGATGTCATGCCTCTTCTTGCTGGTAGTTTTCACAGTTTTAAAAAATTTATTGAGTTTTAAAAAATTATTTAAGAATTTAATTATTTATGAATATGATATGCATTTAATATGTATTTTAAAATGTTGGTGCCTCTACCTAAAAGTGAGCCAGAATGTTCAGAAAAGCATAGCTTAGAATCATTGAATTTTAGATCAAGGAATGACCTTGGAGATCATGTACATTCTCATAAGGAAGTTCCTAAAATTAATTCCCCATACCAGTGACTTCTGAGCATAAAGGTCAAGTGCAAAGTCATGAATGTAGAGCTAAAAGGCTCCACTAAGCTTAAAAATGCATTTCAACCTGGGAAACAGATCTAGAGAGGTGAAATGCAACAAAACTGGTTCCACCAACTCTGTCTGCTTCCCCAAGGGCAGTCTATGGGTTTTCCTTTTTAGCTACATTTTCCTTTTCTTGGGGGGGGGCATTATATGAGCACAAAGAAAGAAGAAGAAAATGTCTATGGATACCACTTCTACTCCTCATATGAGCTTGTCAACTCTTTCATGGTCACACTATGAGGTGAAAGCAATGATGATTTAATCTTGTCTAACAAGAAGTGGCTGATAAATCACCAACTACAAAGAAGACTCATTGATTGAACTATGGTTGTTTCCCATGACTGGAATGCTTTTCCTCCTCCCCTCCACCTTTTGAAATCCCTGTTTTCCTTCAAGATTCAGAGTGGTGTGACTTCTTTCCACTTTTGCAATGACTGGAAAAATGGAACAAAAGAGTGGTGTGGAATGATGGAAGAGGGGCCAAAGATGATCAGAATTAAACATTTTTAATATATAGCTTTTAATTATTTAAAAATCACTTTCTTTCCATATTTGTATTTACATTGTAAGGAAAAGGCAAATTGTATTATAATTACAGGTATGTGCTGACTAGCAGTGCTTATTAGGTTAGCAAAAGCACATCAGAATAAACAAATTAATGGGACATTTATTTTTATAAGAGCAACGTTATGAATGGGATGATTAGTGGATTGGCCTTTGAGGAGGTAACTTTCTAGAGGGCCCAGTTACCTGAGGCATATAAGCTTGCACCAATCTATTATTAGAGCATTATTTCATGGAGAGGGGATTAGTTACATAATGTATTAAAGATGTTGTGAAAGTTTGTCAGTTAGGGGAACCTTGCACATTGTATGAATTATATTTTTAGGAATGAACCACTTGCCTGAAGTTGGCAGGTTATATGCAGAACATATTTGAGACAGCATATTAAAAAAAAGAAATAAGACCACTTGTTTTTCATGACTAAGCAGATTTGTTACAAAGGTTCCCCACCTCCCCCTGCCTTTTTTCCCCCAAGGTGGGTAGAGAGGTGGGAGAGAGAAAAAATAGATTATTGTTAATTGAAATAAATCAAATTTAAAAAAATAAGGCCAAGCTATTGGTGATTTTCCCCCCGTTTCTCCAGGCTAAAAGAAAATAGTTGCAGGTTGACTCAGTTTGTCTATACTCAAATATGCTGAGCTCCCTCTGCTGGTTTTGATACAAAATATTTGAGTTAAAAATATTTCTTCAGAATCTTAGTATTTTTTTTTAATGATCTGAAAGATAGTCATTTTTTATCTGAAAAATTAGTCATATTCAGTGATTTTAAAAAATTGTTGTAAAATAGTGGAGTGGGTTTTTTTTTTTTACTGTTTTGATTTTCTTTCTATAAAAGGTGACTAAAATTCAAAAACATTTTTAAAGTTTTAGGGTCACAGAATTGTCGAGTTGTGAGGGATTCTTGACCCAATTTATATTACCTCAGAGGAATTGTAGAGATGCTGTACTTATGAGAATCTGATAGCAGATAATGTAAAATTCTAGGACTGAGTTCTATGGGAATCAGGAAAACAGAATGGGCTACAGCAACTGGCTTACCTTCGAAACAGTCTGGGCAAAAGTTCAGTCTTAAAAATCACAATTTAGAGCATGTGCTATACAGTCTGTAATGATTAGAATAATTTTCCTTGTTTCTGAATTCTTTTCTGAAGAATTTTCTGTAACCAGAAGGAACCAGTCATAGAGAGGTTTTTATTCAGATCAGATCAGTTCTTGACTATGTATGTGACCTTTATGAATGTCTTGCATACAGTAGAATCTTTTTTTTTTTTGCTTTTTTTTGAAGGGGGGAAGGCAGGGCAATTGGAGTTGAGTGACTTACCTAAGGTCACATGGTTAGTAAGTGTTAAGGGTTCTGAGTCTGGATTTGAACTCCGGTCCTCCTGACTCCAGGGCCGGTGCTCTATTCTTTGCACCACCTAGCCGCCCCATATACAGTAGAATCTTTACAAAATGACTGACTGAAAAGCAAATGGGAATTGGTATTTGGATCAAAGTGTCGTCTTGTGTGCTTTGGGTACTTACCTTTGTATCCTCCGTAAGGTGACCATTGAATAAACACAGTGCTTGTGCTGGACAGTAAAGACACTTTCTGAATACAGTACAGTTAGTGCTTTTCTACAGTAGTTATACTTTGGGGGAATACCTGACCTGTAAATATTTTTTTCAGAAAACAATGTCTTTTTTATGTGCGTTTATTAGCTTATTAATTTAAAATGTGGGGGCAGCTAGGTGGTGCAGTCGATAGCGTGCCATGCCAAGGAGTCAGGAAGACTCATCTTCCTGAGTGCAAATCTGGCTAGCTGTGTGACTTTGGGCAAATCACTTAACCTTGTTTGCCTCAGTTTCCTCATCTGTAAAATGAGATAGATAAGGAAATGGCAAACTGCTCCAGCATCTTTTGCCAAGAAAATCCCAAACGGATTCCCAAAGAGCCAGACATGACTGAAAAAAAAAATGACTGAACAGTAATGCAATAAACATTTTTTTAATTTAAAAAAGAATTAAAAGTTAAATTTGTTTAGAAAAATTGGAAAAGTATTCTACTTTCTCCAGTTAATTGGAGCACTGAAGCAGGTGTCATTTGATTCATGGCGAATATATGGTGAATAAAGATCTTTCTGTGGTTGCATATGTTTCTCGACAGGAGAGAGAACTGTAGTGAGTCACGCTAAGGAAAACAACACCAAAGTTTTGGATTGCTACTTGAATTTAACAGTAGACGTCCCACTAATGACTGAGAAACAGAAGCAAGATTTAAACCCTTTGGTTATAAAGATCAAGTCTCTTGCTTGCCTTCCAACAGGTCCTGTACCTCTTGCCCATCTGCAGGTATTTCAGTTACTCTTATCTTCTCTTATTCCCATATAAGACCAAATCTGGAACAGATTTCTCTTCCTGAATAACTTTCTTTGCCAGGTTTTATCATGGCCAAAATATACACATCAGCTGCCAGTGGTAAACATTTTAAATACATTTTTACTGATGTCTTCTGTTTGCTACATCATCAGGGTTATCTTCCTTCTCCCTCTCTGTCTCCCTCCCAGAGAGCCATCAATGATTGACATTTTATAAAAATTGGAATCTAACTAATTATCTTCAATGGCATTAACCCTTCTGGCAGAAAATACAGATCTGTTGCATAGGGTAATTTGGCTAATTCCACTTAGGGAATAAGATTCCTCTGATTCTTTTGAGAATATACATTCAGTGGGGTGGCTAGGTGGCTCAGTGAATAGCGCACCAGCCCTGGACTCAGGAGGACCTGAGTCCAAATCCAGTCTCAGACACTTAACACAAAAACTAGCTGTGTGACCTTGGGTAAGTCACTTAACCCCCAATTGCCCCCCTTCCCCCTCCAAAAAGCAAAAAAAAAAAAAAGATAGAAGGAATATATATTCAGATTAGAATCTGTGGAAACCTCAACCCACTAAATATTAGGAGCAATAGTCCAACCCTTATTATTTCCATCATTGTCTAAATAGTGAAACTGTTGGCTTGTCCACTGAGTCCACTTTCCTGCCGGGTTGTATGGGGTGCTCAGGGATGACTACCACCTCCAATGTGATGGCTGCTGAGACCTTTTCATGGCTCCTCATCCATCTTCGGTGTCCACCATGCACTCTACTGTCACCTGTGGCTCCAAGAAGCTGTAACGTGTGCAGTGGCCACCCTTTGGTAAAATCATCTTGGCAGATGGGCTAAACAAGGTTGAGGGTAACCCATGGGCCACAAGCCCTTAGGTGAGTTAGGGTGTCTACCCCAATCTTTTGAAGACTTCTCCCAGTGGAACGGGTGGATGAGAACAGTTTGTTCCAACAGCCATGAAAATGGCTGAAGGAGGTGCTATGGGGCTCTTAGAGCTTGGTCAGTCATCAGAGATGCCAAGGCCTCTCCCTGCATCACAGGTCATCACCAGTCATCCTGTCCTGACTTTTGTCTTGCCACTGGACTTCAGCGACCCCAGAAGAGAGAGCGAGGATGACAACTTTGCATAACTCTGCCTCACTGAAATCAAGACATCACCCTGTGCTGTCATTGGTCCTCTTTGAAAATGAAGGACTAACAACATCTTTACTACTGACTGTTTATGATACAATGGGATCCTGGCTGGTTCAATTGGCTAAATCACTGTAAGGTCTGACATCCTTACAATATAAATTCATATGAAGTCAAGAGTCAGAAGGGACCTTAGAAAATATCCAATCCAACCCTCTCTTTTTACAAAGGAGAAAATAAAGACCCTGGGAAGTAAAATAATTTGTCTGAGGTCAGGTTGCTTGTTGGTGGCAGAGCTACCAGAGGTAAAAGAAACTAGGTCTTTTACTGCCAATCTAGAGCTCCATGAAGTCTTGCTGAATTGGACTCTTCTCCCATCTTTTGTTGCATGATAGATTTCTTCTAATATACCTGTCATCATCTTTGACCTTTTTGTAATTTATTCCTGCAGAAGGGTTTTTGTATATTAATCGTGTCTATTTCTGCTTTTTTTTAATTTGGAGGGGGGAAGGCAGGGCAATTGGAGTTAAGTGATTTGCCTAAGGTCACACAGCTAGTAAGTGTTAAGTATCTGAGGCTGGATTTGAACTCAGGTCCTCCTGACTGCAGGGCTGGTGCTCTATTCACTGCGCTACCTAGCCACCTCAATCTTGTCTATTTCTAAGAAGCAGTATATGAAGGATTGATTCCTATGAGTAAATGCTGTGATCATAGGAAAATGGGAGTTATTGTCTTCAAAATGCCAGAGAAAAGGGACAGTTGTGTAAGAAATGTTACCAAGTTACCATCTAGAGTGCCTCTGGTCTTTGAAGCAGGCTCCTGTCATGCAGGAATCTACTATCTAGGTACCACTGTGGTTAGAGTTCTAAACCTGGAGTCAAGGAGTCCTGAGTTCAAATCCAGCCTCAGACACTTACCAGCTATGCAATCCTGTGCCTCAGTTTACTTTTCTGTAAAATGGGGATCGTAATAGCACCTACCTCCCGGGTAATAGTGAGGATAAAATAGGATAATATTGTAAAGTGTTTTTCAAACTTAAAAGCATTATATAAATGCTTGCTATCTGCTGCACTTCACTCTTTCCACTGATTGGTTAGTCCTATTAAACTACATCTCTTCCACTGATAAAATCATAACCATTTGGGAGCTCTGGAATTTGATTATAATATTCTTGGAAGTTTTCATTTTGGGCTGTCTGTCAGGAGGTGATCGGTGGATTCTTTCAGTTTCTATTTTACCCTCCAATTCTAGGATATTAGGGCAGGTGTCCTTGATAATTTCTTGGAATACAATGTCTAAGCTCTTTTTCTGATCCTTGCTTTCAGGTAGTCCAATAATTCTTAAATTATCTCTCCTCAATCTGTTTTCTAGGTCAGTTGTTTTTCCAATGAGATTTTTCACACTTTCTTCTTTATTTTATTATTTTGATTTTGATTTCTTTCCCTCATTTTTCCTTTGCCTCTTTTATTTTTAAAATCCTTTTTGAGATCTTCCACAGCCTGAGACCAATTCACACTTTTCTTTGAGGCTTTGCATATAGCTGCTTTGATCTTATCTTCTCCTTAGTTAGTGTTTGATTTTTCCTGTCACTATAGTAACTTTCTATGATCAGGTTCTTTATTTGTTGTTGATATTTATTCATTTTCCAGCCGTTTTCTTGATATTAACTTTATGTTATAGTAGAGCTCTGTTCCCAGGGTGCAGGGGGCACTATCCCATACCTCAGGTATTTTGTGCTGCTGTGTTCAGACCTAGTTCTGGGTAATCTGTAAGTTTCAGTTCTTCCATGGTGGTACGGTCTAAGGAGAGGTGTGATCACTGTTCTCCTGCCCTGTACTCTGGTCTGTGAGTGACCACAAGTATTCTTTTCTACCCTGGGAATGTGACTAGGGTCTTTGCTCCTGCAAGAGCTCCTCCTCCCTGAGACAGTCATCCAGAACTGGTTATGGGCAATTCAACAGAGTCCTGTGCTTAGTACCAACAAAGGGTCTCCTATTATCTCCTTCTTACCAGTTTTTTTTAACCCCTTACCATCTATGGGCTGAGACCTCCAGAAGCTACAGCTACACTGATTCCATCCCCCCAAGGCCTGCTGTTGGTTTGCTGGGACATCATGGCCTGAGCTGATACAGCCTGCATTGGGCTGAGCTCTGCTCTCACCCCCATGAGAAAGACCTTTCTTGCTGACCTTCTAGTTGTCTTGGGTGGGAAAACCATGTTGGTTGTGTCACTCCAGAATTCTTTTTGAAGCGCTATTTTAACATTGTGTGGAGGGAATTTGGGAGAGCTCAGGTGAGTCCCTGCCTTTGCTCCTCCATCTTGGTTCTGCTTAATGGTCATTGGCATTTTAATCTCCTGCCCCATGGCTCCCTGATTATCCCGATTACGTACCACAACAAAGCCCTTCTATAGCCACCACTTACCTATGTATGTTTTCTCTTTCTTCAGGGAATGTGCAGACCTTGCTTGGTATCTTTTGAATTTCTGTTTTCAGTATTTGCCGGCACTATGCCTGGCACTTAGCAAGGGATAGGGGACAGAGGACTAGACTTAAAATTTCAGTGGCATAGAGAATATTAAAATGAGAAAATACCCTCTCTGCAAGTTGGCACCTTTTAGTTTTAGAAAGTTGTCTAGAGTATGAAATGGCTATGACTTTTCCCGGGCCAGGACTTGATCTCAGATCTTTCTGGCTCCAAAGAGAACTCTCTAGCCACTATGCCAGCCTGACACAGTAACCACTTATGGCATGCTTTTCCACTCATTCATTCAATGATTCTTGCCCTCAAGAGGCTGATACTTTATAAGGGAGGATAAATGATGTAAAACAGAGAAGTATATGCGTGATGATTCGGGGAGAGACAGAATACTAACAGCTAGGGGATCAGGAAAGGAAGATTTCTTGGAAGAAGTGGCCAATGAACTAAGCCTTGAAGGAAGCTAAGGATTCTAAGAGGTAAGAAGAGAGGGCACTGCAGGTGTGAGGGACAGGCTATGCAAAGGCAAAGAGGTGGGAAATGAGATGTAGGATTTAGGGAATGACATGCGTGTGGTAGGAATTAAGAGCTCATGAAGAAAAGAAATGGTGAACTCCTTTCCATGTCCTATCCTCCAATTTCTAATAATATAAAATTTTCAGGTAATATCTTTTGTGCCATTTCTTGCACTCCACCCTTTAGTCAAGAAAAATGATTGGGATGGAAGAAGGAATAAGAATTCCAGGAACTTATATAAGTAATCTTATCTTTTCTTTCTTTTTTATTTTTAGAAAATGTGTGTTCCAGTATACTGTAAGTACAGGTTTCATAACACTCCTGTTCATCAGACTCAAGGACAACCCCATGGAACACATGTTTATTTTGAGGATATCAATGTAATCCTCCTAGGGGCATTGGACCCTCAAAATCTGCGTGAATATCTGGAAGGGCCACCGATGGAAGTTGAAATCCATGACCGAGATAGAAAAGAGGAAGTATATTTAGCTGTACCTTCTCTCTTTGGGGATGATTTAGCTGATGCAAATCTGACCAACATGAGTCATGTTACTTACAATGACATATCCCAAAACTCAGTAGAAGCCATTAACAAGAAGTGGGATCCTTATGGGATTGCTAGAGTCAGTTTTGCCGATCTACTGCTTGGCCAAAAATTGATGGACTTGTTTGTGCCTATTCACAGATGTAAACCCAATTCTTCTTCTTACGTCCCAAAGGAAAGCCAAGGACGTAGGAAAAGCTTTGGTGGTCATGATCCAATGGATACTCTGCAGTCCACTCCAATGCCCGTGGGCAACTACTTTGAATACTCCTCATTGCTTCGACTGAGGATAGAATTATCCGTGCCTCTGAAGTTAAAAATGTGGGGAGGTGTGGGTAAAGCTGTAAGGAAATGGTTCGGGCGCATAATTTATGTTTTTGATGCTTCAAAAATTGACTTCTTGAGGGCCCTCCTGAAGGGCATTACCGAAATCAATGCCAAGGCTTTCCACTTGGAATCTTACTCTGTTCAAGATATTCAAGAGGTGCTGTCAGCCTTTAAGGTGAAAATTAAAATACAGTCACATCTAGAACAGGATGTGATTACTGGATTCCATTTGTTAGATGGAAAAATTCACCTCTTCGTTTTGGAAGGCTTGGCAGAGGAAGGACTGAAGACGCTGTGGGAAAGATATCCAAATTGGTAAGCAATTTTAATAATTTCTTTTCTTAAAAATAACTGGGGGGTTTGTTTGGTTTTTTAAGCCAAATTTGGACCTACATTCTTTGTCTTCAGGGAATTACATAAGACAGTGATGAGTTCCTTCTAGAGTGTATTTGGAGGGGTTTGAGCTCTTTAGTCTGAGTACCTTAACACTAGTTCTACAATTCTCTCTTAAAAATGAATATGACTTGGGGTGGCTAGGTGGCACAGTCAATAGAGCACTGGCCCTGGAGTCAGGAGAACCTGAGTTCAAATCTGACCTCAGAGACTTAACACAAAAACTAGCCATGTGACCTTGGGCAAGTCACTTAACCCTAATTGCCCTCCAAAAAGCAAAATAAAATAAAATGAACATGACTCATCTGCAGTTCTTCTCCAAAATTCCAAAACTGAAGTGTCTTATTTTGAAGGTGTGTTTGTAATAATGGTCTGCTTGGGATATTCTGTTCACATTTAGTATTATTATCAATGACCTTATTAATATAAAAGAAAAGTTATTCCTCTCAAGTAAATAGTAAACACCAGGGCTGTTATGCCATAAGCAGATACTTTAGTTAATAATAACAGTTAGTATTTATGGGCAAGTAGATAGCACAACGTGTGACCCTGGGAAAGTCACTTAACCCTGCTTGACTCAGTTTCCTCATCTACCATTTCCTTCTCCTGCTTATTTTACAGATGAGGGCACACATAGCTAGGAAGTATTTGAGATTTGAACTAGGAACAGGATCATATTTGTGTAGTGCTTATGATTTTCAAAGCACTTTCTTATATATTATTATAATTGTTCCCAACAGCACCTCATTTGTATGCTTTGGGTATTGTAAATGAAAGGAAGGCTGAGTTGTTTTTACTTGATACTTAAAGACCTACTGTTAAAGTTGTTTATAGAATCATAAGATTTTAGTTATTGTCCTCTCTTCTCCACTGAGATCTTACTCCTGTACCTCATCCTGACATCAAGGTGAAAGGGTTCTTGAAAGCTATGCCAAAAGGAAACAAGCTCTGGCAGAACATACCAAGCAGAACAGCCTTTACCCACGAGCTCAGTGATGGCAGATGCCTCCTATTGCCCATTGTCAAGTCTCCCCGAGTTTGAAGGCAGCTCGTCACAGGAGATGAGCCACCAAGGGATGATGGCTCTTTTTTGGCCAAAGCAGCTCATGAGCGGTGTCAGTGGAGGGGTTACCCAGGTAGATGACATCGTGGAATTTTTCACCTATTAAAGTGGGGTGCCTAGACAATTTGATTCAACCCCTTCACTTTATAGATGATGAAACAGAGTTCCAGAGAAAGCAAGTCATTTGCCCAAGGTCATGGGATGAGTTCATCATAGAGCTAGATTCAGAAGCCAGGCCTCCTGACTCCTGGGCTAAGATTCTAACCAAATATCACTGGACTTAATCCACTCCCCTTAATCCACTTAATCCTCAATCCACTTAAGAAATCCATTCCAGTGCCAAAACATCTGTCAAAGGAAAATAACACACTAAGGATTGAGAGTTGTAGGGGAAATTCTTTTTCTCCACTTGCTAATTATAAAGTAATAGCATTTCTCTAGTGCTTTAAGTTTTGCAAAGTGCTTTACAAATATAAACTAATTTGCTCCTCACAACAGCTCTGGAAGTTAGGTGCTATTATTATCCCCATTTACTGCTGAGAAAACTGAGGCATAGGGTCACACTGCTAGCAAGGGTCTATCCACTGACCTTCCTCATTACCTACTATGACCAAACAATTCATACAACTTAGGGAGTATGTGTTTTATTTCACTGAATGTTACCTAAAGAGTAAGCTGAAAGGGGGAGCTTTATATAGTAGAGAGGACACTAAACTTACAATACAAAGACCTGGGGTCAAGTTTCTAGGTCTGTCCCTTTCTTGCGATGTGATCCATGACTTGCTCTGAGCATGTTTCTCCACTGGTAAAAGGGGGCATTGACAAGGAAGTGCTTTTTAAATTCTCCACTATAAATGTGAACTGCTTTTATTATTAGAATAAGTTCCATGTTCATGAATCATCTTCTCTTTATGTTTCCAACAAGCTAATTGCCAATTTAGCTAAGCTTGGAATTGAAGTCCTTGGCCACAAGACAAGTTGGCTCTTGTATACCAGTTCAAAATGGCTCCTTGGCCATAGGACATAGTGGTCCACGAATTACTGTTTGTGAACTTCTAGCTAATAAACTAATAGCTACTAAAGCTAGAAATAACCCTCATTTCAGACATGGCTACTCATTCCAGAAAGGTGGGGTTCAAGTATACTGTCAGATAATTTAGGTGAAGATTTCCATGAATTTGTACAAATAGTTCATTAAAATGTAAAAGACTGTTATTTTCAGAGTGGAGTATTGAAAACACTTGAGCAAAATTCTCCATGGTTGACTTACCTTTTATAGGAAGTGTGTGGTCAAGCAGGGTTAAGTGACTTACACAAAAAAGCAAAAAGGCAAAATTTGGAAAAGGAAGAATCTATCATAGCAATCAGATAAAACATTCAGTGCTTACGATGGGCAAAGCAATCTCCTAAAGTGTAACTATTAAAAAGGAGACTTTAAACAAAACCCAATGATCATCACTCTTCAGGAGCAACTAGATGGTGGATAGAATCCTGGACCTGCTCTCTAGAAGACCCGAGTTCCTTGGTCTACCTCAGTTTTCTCATTTTTAAAATGGAGGGTAATTAAAGTACTAAAATGAGAATAATGATAGCTCCTACCTTACAGGGTTGTTGTGAGGGTAAACTGAGATAATATTTGTAAAGTGCTTTGCAAACCTTAAAACAACATAGAATGGGGAGGCTAGGTGGCACAGTGAGTAGAGTGCCGGCCCTGGAGTCAGGAGGACCTGAGTTCAGATCCGGCCTCAGACACTTAACACACACACACACACACACACACACACACGAGCTGTGTGACCTTGGGCAAGTTACTTAACCCCAATTTCCCTCCAAAAAGCAAAAAAAAAAACCCCAAAAACCAAAACATAGAAATGCTATTTTGTCATTGTTGTTGTTGTAACTATTGTGGTCTTCTGTTACAGTGCATCAGGTTCAGAAGAAGGAAAGTTTCGGGTTTTTTATAACTCGGAGTTATCATTTCATGAACGTCTGTACGCTGATCTGGATGCGATGTTATACCACATCCATCTCTGCAAACCTCTTTCAGCTTTAGTGAAACAGTCAACACTCTTTGTCAGAGGACAGATTCCTCAACAGTCCTTTCAAGCCCTGATAAAGTTAGAATCTACTCTATTATGTTTTATCTTGAATTGACTACTAGAATACAAGAGCAGCTTATGTGTCTTCCTGTAATTATTGTGAATTTTCTTAAATTTTTAATCAAAATATTTCCAAGGAACATGCCCTTGCTAGTGTTAGAGAAAGAGAAAGGAATCCTGTAGATCACCTAGCCCATCTCCAATTCTGGTGATGAATCCTTTCCCCATCATCACTGACAAGGGATGAACAAGTCTCTACTTGTACATTTCTAGTGACAATGATGAGGTTGCTTGTGGGACAGCTTAACATGTTAGGCAGCTCTTATTTGTGACATGCTAAAATCTTAAATTCACCAGTCTTACTTTTCTCAACTACAGTTAAGGGGAATAAATCCTATTCAGTTTTGACCTGATTGCTGTTGTTCAGTTATTGCAGTCATGTCCAACTCTTCATGACCCCATTTGAGGTTTTCTTGGCAAAGGTACTGGAGTGGTTTGCCATTTCCTTCTCCAGATCATTTTACAGATGAGGAAATTGAGGCAAACAGGGTAAAGTGACTTATCCAGGATCACACAGCTAGTAAGTATCTGAGGCTGAATTTGAACTCATGAAGATGTCTTCCTGATTCTAAGTCCAGTGTTCTATTCACTACACCACCTAGCTAGCTGTCCTTTGAACTATCCTTCAGATAGAAATTATGTCTCTCTAGCAAGAGAGATTGTCTTTAGAAACTTCCTAAGAAGTAGAGCTGTCCAACATGGGAACAGGCTGCCTCATACCGTTCATTAGAAGGGTTCAAGCAGAGAGTGGACCCCCAGACCTTTGAACCAATCAAAGTCCTCCTATGGAGGAGCTACAGCTCCTTAGCCTCCCTTCTAGACTGTAGCTCCCAGGAGTGAACATAACTAAAAAAGATGAACTTTGGGAATACTTGAATGAGCCAGTTCCACAATTGTTCTGTTGAAGTCACTTATCCATGGTGTCAGTGGACAAGGAGAGTGTATATAAACAGATAATAAAAACTCTTGATTTCTTTGTCTGCTTGTCTTTGCTTGTCTCCCTCAGAGAGGATTTAGTACAGGTTGGTGACAATAGAGTGGTCAGGGTTGAGGGATTTGCCTTTTCCCAGATTCCTGAGCAAGGAGCTTTGATCATTCACAACATGAATGGTTCAGAGGTGAGAATTAATTATTATTACTATTTTTAAAGCATTTGGAGTTAAGTAACTTGCTCAAGGTTACACAGCCAGTTATTTTTTGTGTGGGTGCCAAGTATCTGAGGCTGGAACCGATCCTGGGTCTCCCGACTCCAGGGCCGGCGCTCTTACTGCACCACCTGGCCTCCCTGAGAATTAATTATAACTACAAGTAATGTCATCTTCATGGTGGAAAATGCTATCCACATCTGGAGAAAGAACTATGGCATCTGAATGCAGATAGAAGCATACAATTTCCACTTTTTGTTTTTTCCTTCTTGTGGTTTCCCCCCTTTGTTCTGATTCTTCTTTCACAACATGACTAATATGAAAATATATTTAATATGATTGTACATACATAACCAAAAAACCCAAGTAACATCATCATTCCTTTTATCATGTCTGAAAGGCAAGCCACTACAAGATAATTTGTAAGGGCAGACTCTATAGAGTAGGGTAATAAGTAGAAATTTTGTATTCAGGATTTACTTTAGTATCTCCAATTATATTTAATGTATATGTGTCTTGTATCCATTTTTTCATTAAGAGACAAACATTTCAAAGAGATATAGCCATTCTCATTCATTCAGCTAGAATACTTAGACTCATGCTACTGTAGGGACTGAGGAGATAGATGAGAATAAATGTAGAATTTCACCTTTTTCTTCCAGAAGCTTACAATAGCATTCATTCTGACATGTTCAGTGAAAGTACGAGAGAGTGTTCTAGTGAATCCTAAAATGAGTGCCACAGACAGTGAGTGCTGCATGCATTGTGGGAAGGAGGAAGGTCACAGCAATGGTGTATCTGGGGCAGGCCTTGAAGAAGGAATGAGACCTGTGGTGGATCTTGAAGGTTGTGTAGAATTTGGAGAGATGGAAGGGAGAGGAATGAAGACTTACCGTGGGAAAACAAAATGGACAAAATTAAGGAATTTGGAATGATTGTGGCTTGTTCAGAGGAAAGTGAGAATCCATCAGGCTGAAATGGAGACTTCTTGTTGGGGAGAGATGGGAGATAAAGTTGACTAGGTAGCATAGGGTCAGATTCTGAGTGGCCTTGAATGCTTGGCCAATAACTTTGGAATTTATCTTGTGGCAACTAGGGGATTTTTAGCAAGGGATTGACAAGATGAAATTTGGCATTGATCTGTATGATGTATTTGAAAGAGAAAGACTGAAGGTGGTGAAGAGAAGAGTCAGCAAGTGACTGTAGTTGCTGTGGTCCAAATGTAAAGTGAGAAGTACCTAGGTTAGGGTGATAAGAAGAAAGAGGAAGGGATGAATTAAAGGAAAAAAATGAAATATGAATCTATAGGACTTAGTAACTATATATAAAGGACAAAGGAAAAAGAAGCATTCAAGAACTTATCTCCTCCCATTTCCTCCAGAATCTTATTTTATCTATCATCCCTTGATTCATCATCAGTCTTTCTTTTTCAATAACCTCTTTCTGTCTGCCCTGGAGTATGATAGTAAATGTTTAACAATCAGCTCTCTGAAAAAATGTACACATGAAGAGTTATTAAAATTTTCTCCATCACTATCTTAAGTCTAGAAATCAACAAAACAATAAATCATGCTTTGATTTGCACTTTACTGATTTCTGAGGTATAAATGTTCACACAGAATATTTAACAGTTGGCTATCTTGAACCAGTTCAAACTGGCTCCAGCATACCTCTGCCTCTGCTCACAAACGTTCCAAGTTCTCCCTCAATCTAAAAAAAAATAAAAACACCTTCCTTTGACCCTGCTGGCCTCTTAAGTTGTGAATTTATATTTCTCTTCCCTTATGCTACTGTATTTCTAGAAGAATTAGCTTCAACTTCTTCACCAAACACTTATGACTCTCCCATGAAATCTGATTTTTGTCTCTGCTACTATATTGAAACTAGTCACTCTGAGATCTTTCATAACTTCTTAATTATCCAATTCAATTGCCTTTCTTTAGTCCTCATTCTCTTTCTACAACTGATACCGTTAATTAGTCCCCCCACACACTTTTTATTCTCTTCTCACTTAATTTCACAAAATCATAGAATTTCAGAGTTGAAGGTGACCACTTAGTCAAACTCATACTTACTGAAAAAAGGACCCTTCTACAACATGATGGACAGAGGATCTGGGAGAATTTATTTGTTTGTTCTTCATTTTCCAAGAGAACCAATGACATTTCAGGGTGATGTCTTGACTCTTAAAGACTGTCTTTTTTTTCTTTTGCTTTTTTTTGGAGGGGAGAAGGCTGGGCAATTGGGGTTAAGTGACTTGCCCAAGGTCACACAGCTAATAAATGTGTGTCAAGTATCTGAGGCTGGATTTGAACTCAGGTCCTCCTGACTCCAGGGCCGGTGTTCTATTCACTGTACCACCTAGCCACCCCTTAAAGATTATCTTAAAGCTACTACCTTCAAAGGCAGTCCATTCCACTCTTGAATAGCTCTAATTAATTTAAAAATTTTTTGCATATTTTATTTTTCCTAATTACATATAAAAACAATTTTTAACATTCATTTAAAAAAATTTTGAGTTCCAAATTCTATCCCTCACTACCCTCCCCCCTTCCTTAGGGGGTAAGTAACTTGCCCAAAGTCACATGGCTAGTTTTTTTGTGTGGGTGTTGTATCTGAGGCCGGAACTGAACTCAGGTCCTTCTGACCCTGGGGCCAGCACTTTACTCACTGCACCACATAGCCGCCCAAGGCATTCTTCTCTTCATTGGCTTTTTGGGCCTCTTTTGCCATTTGAGTTAATCTATTTTTTAAGGTGTTATTTTCTTCAGTATTTTTTTGGGTCTCCTTTAGCAGGCTGTTCACTCTCTTTTCCTGATTTTCTTGCATCATTCTCATTTCTCTTCCCAATTTTTCCTCCAGTTATCTTGATTTTCAAAATCCTTCTTGAGCTCCTCCATGGCCTATAACTAATTCATATTTTTCTTGGAAGCTTTTGATGCAGGAGTTTTGACTTTGTTGACTTCTTCTGGTTCCATGTTTTGACCCTTTTGTCCCCCCAAAAGCATTCTACGGTCTGATTGCACTTCCTTTGCTTGTTCATCTTGCCAGCCAATTACTTGACTTTTGAGCTTTTTGCCACAGTAGAACTCTGCTTCCAGAGTGGAGGGAGCTACGTCCCAAATGGCTGGGGTTTTCACAAATGTTATCAGAGGTCTGGGGAGGGCACCCTCTCTACAGCCACCACAAGCTCTGGCGTACTGGCCACACACCCCAGGACCACCACCTAAGACTGCGATCCATATCCAAACAGGTTAAAGCAAGAGTGATTACCCTCTGAATGGTTGCTTGGTCCCCCTGGGATCTGTAGGCCAGGAGCTCCTGAGTCAGCCACGCAGCAGCAATTGTAGCCACAGAACCTCCACCACTTCTCACCTTGGGGCAGGGGCCGGACTGCGCTCTTCTGTCACCTGGTTCCAACAGAGTTCCCCACTGACTTTTTACTTTTTCTTTGACATATATGGGTTGAGAAGTCTGGAAAGTTCCACAGCTGCTGGTGATTCACTCTCCTGAAGTCTGCTCTGGCTGGTCTGTGCTGCTGGTTGGGCCCCTTCTGGGCTGGCATGGCTCATGCAGGACTGTGCTCAGCTCCCAGTCTGGTGCAATAGACTCTTCCTGTCCACCTTCCAGGCTGCCTTCAGCAGGAGATTTGTTTCTTTCTGTTACTTTGTGGGCTCTACAATGTAGCTCTAAAACTTGTTTAGAGTCATATTTTATGGGTATTAGAGGTGGTTGGAGCAGGAGCTCAGACAATTTCCCGCTTTTACTCTGCCATCTTGGCTCCACCCCTGAATGTACCATGAATTACACATGCTGCATCCCTCTTATTAAAGCTCCTTGGAAGCTGGGGCTGTTTTCTCATCTTTGTATCTCCAGAAATTAGTGTAGTAAGTACCCTGTACTGTTTGTTGAATTGGATTACACATTCATTCAACTACTGGATGTGTTCATTTATTTAACAAACATACACTGAGCTTTTCTGCAAGGTACCATATTAGGGACTATGGAGAGTGGGGGTTATCTTTATTCAAGTGTTTTATACTCTATTCGGGGGTCGGTGTATTAACCTTAGCTATATTGAGGTTATACTTATATTTTATGTACTTGCATGTAATTGAGCTCTTGTCTCCATACATTCATAAAATCGCATTTTCACTGACTGACTTTGCTATGGCATGGGGTGGGGATTCTAGAAAAGAGTAAGGGGGAAATAGATGCATTCTATTTTAATACCTTTTAAGAAGTCTCAGGACTGTGTGTGTGGGAAGTACAAAGCCACCAATGACAAAATGAAGAGCTTTTTTTAGGGATGTGGTGGTGGGACTGTTTAGGGGGGAATTCTTGTTCTAGCTTAAAGATGATTGAAGAGCTGTCTCAACGATCTCTTCTAGGCTCGACTCCATCTGTCATAGCAACAAACTCAAGGATATCATAGAAGGAGATCTGTTGCCTTCAGGAGAAATGATCAAATGTATGAGCCAAGAGTTCGGGGTTCCTATGAGTAGGTCAGAGTTATTAAACCCAAGCCCACTGGAGAGAGTGCCATCTACTCTTTTAAAGATAGAAATACCAGGGGAAAAAATACACAGCTTTCCTTCCCTAATCAAATTACATGAAGAAAATTATTTACAATGGAAGAAAGACATGGAGATGAAACGGGCCATAGCACCAAGCTACATTCAGGTAGGTACCACCTGCTACTATTTAATTCAAGCTACTATCAGCATCATGCCTTCATACTTCTGCTACAGCCCATTCAAAAAGTCTTATTGGTGCCTTTTATTTTGATATCATTTATTTCTTAAGAGGCAAAAACACCCTCCATCACTGACTCTCCATTTTTAAATTTAAGCTCTCTTTGTAACAAAGAAATACAATCAAGCAAAAACACCCAGTACAAGGACTTTATCTGTTAATGTATGCAACATTCTGCCCTTGTAGTCCCCCACCTTTCTGTCAAGAAGGAAGGCTATTTCTTTATCTGGTCTCTGGGATCATTATTGATTTTAGTTAGTCTAATGTTGGTTTCCTTTTAGTGACCTTTTTATTTAGAGCACATTATTCATTTGCATTTCTTGTATTAGTGATTTGTAGATTTTTTTTTGTTTTTTTTGGAGGGCAATTGGGGTTAAGTGACTTGCCCAAGGTCACATGGCTAGTTTTTATGTTATGTGTCTGAGTTCAGATTTGAACTCAGGTCCTCCTGACTCCAGGGCCGGTGCTCTATTCACTGCACCACCTAGCTGCCCCTTGTAGCATTTTTTCACACAGTCACTTATATAATTTGCAATTCTTTTGAAAACTCTTCATATCTTTTGACTTGTGATCTATTGGGGGATGACTCTTGGTCTTATATATTTGTACCAGTTCCCTATATATCATGGATATTATACTAATATCAGTGGTATTTGTTGCAAAGATTTTTTTCCTACCCCACAATTGCTGTTTTTATTATCTTAATTGATTTTATTTGTATGAAAAGATTTTTTATTTTTATGTAATCAAAATGGTTTTAATTGTCTCTTCCTTTTTATTGGTTAGGAATTGTTCACTTAAACATAAATGGGAGAAGTATCTCTTTCCCTGATCCTGTAACTGCTTTATGATATGAACTTTTATATTCAGGTCTCACATCCATACTTCATATCTTTATTGAAAAATGACTCCCCTTGAGATTATAGACTCTTTGTTACTCTAAGTAAATAATGTTATAATTTTTGTACAATTCTATAAAGTATCCCCTTGGTAATTTGATTGGCATAGTATTAAAATCTATAAATTGAACTAAAAACTAGTTTCACTATTTTTATTAAATTAGCACAACCAAATCATAAACAGTATCTTTACAATTCTTTATCTTCTCTTATTGCTATAAAAACATTTTGTAGTTATATTTATATAAATCTCCAAAGTGTCTTAGTAAGTTAGATCCCAAATATGATTTTGTAGTTATTTGGGTGAAATTTTTCTTATCGATTTCTGCTGAATTTTGTTACTACTGTATAGAAATGCTGATGATTTTTGTAATTTGCTTTAAATCATACTCTAAAGAAATTATTAATGATCTCGATTTCTTTTCTGGTTCTCTGGTGTTTTCTAAGGGCAACTTCTTGTCTCCTGAAAATTAGTAACTGTTTTGGCTCTACTTTGTTGATGTTTATACCTTTAATTTCATGATCTTGTTATTTCTATAGCTACAACTTCTGGACCTGTGTTAAACATTAGGAGGCAAACATCTTTTTGTACTGGGAAAGCTTCTAGGGTTTCTCCATGACAAATAATGCTTTTTGGTTTTGGACCATATTAAAGATGGGACCATCCATGTCTATGAATTTTATGGTTTTTAACATAAACAAATGAAAAAACATTGGTTAAGCTCCTGATATATGCCAGGCACTACACTAGGCACTGAGACCAGAGGCAAAAGTCAGATAGTCCTTACCACAAGTAGCTTATGTACTAATGGAGGGGAGAGAGCGACAGATACAGGTGGCAAGGGAAGGACTTTTTATATGTGGGGTCATAGAAATGACACATTATAATGAAATGGCAATCTGTTGTCAAACCCTATTAAAAAATAAATTCATTTTAAAACATTCAGAACTTAACAAACACAAAATACAGTGAGACTTTCCATATGAACAGTAGAACATCAGAGGAGGATTGTGCATGAAACTGCATGCATCATATCTTTTCTAGAAGCTATGGGAGAATTGATTTGATCACTTTTCTCTGAGCAGAGGGTAGAAAGGGACAAGACTTCACAGCAAAGAAAAAGGAACATATCTCAAGATATCCAGGGTGGATGGATATGTAACATGGTCTGGGGCAGCCAAAATAGTACTTTTGATGAACGGGCACTCACTTAGTTGATCAAGTGTAGCCCTAGTACAGAGTTCTAAGTTGAGTGGTTTAACAGAAATGATTGCTATATTTTGTCAAAGGTTTCCTTCATGTCTATTAAAAATAATCATATAATTTTTGTTTGTATGACTAATTATGCTAATGATGTTTGCTAATATTGAACCATGGTATGCACAAAATTCAATCATAGTGAATTACTTTAGATTTACATGTTCTTATTTCTTTTTTTGATTGGGAGAACCAATGATTTATTGATGTTGTTAACCTTGTTTAAAAACCAGTACTTAGTTACATGGTATTTCTATTTTTAAGTGTCTCTATTCTCCATTTTCAAGATGTCTTTACATCTTTACACTTCTTTTAGTGTTTTTAATTCACTATTTGATCTTTTAAATTATTTACTCTGTTTTTTGATCCTCTTTTTTTCTCTTTTGCTAATAAATACTTTTAGAGAAATAAATCTTCCTCTGAGGCCTGCTTTAGCTACATTCTGTAAGTGTTGGGCCATTATTGCATTACTATCCTTCTCTTTAACACACACACACACACACACACACATATCTTGCTTTTAAGATTTGTTCCTGATTCCTGATATCATTACTTAGCATTGATTTAGATCTGCATATTTCCCTCATGTTTCCTTTTTTAGTTACTATTTCATCATGTCATGATCTGCAAATACGTTTATTACTTATACCATTTTTACATTTTTAATCATCCCTTTATAAGCAGTTTTTACTAAGTGAACAGTTTTTAAGTTACTACTGTTGGATGCAAAGAAAATGTATATATAATGGACTCAATGCAGATTGAAGCATATATTTTTCACTTTATTCTTTCTCATGTTTTTTTCCTTTTGATCTGTTTCTTCTTCCACAATTGTGACAAATATGGAAATATGTTTTCCATGATAGCACATGTATAAACTATGTCAAACTGCCTACCATTTTCAGAAGAAGGAAGGGAAGGGAAGGAGGTAGAAAAAACTGGAACTCAAAATCTTGTAAAAATGAATGCTAAGCATTTTCTTAACTTTTTTTTTGGGGGGGAGAAATGAAATACTATTTAAATAAAAAAAGAAAAAAGAATATGTGTATATAACATTGGATATTTCAAACTAGATTTTTTATAAGGAATGTTGGCCTCAGCATGATCTCATCTTTCTGCCCCCAAACAGACTCTCCCCTTCCCTTTATACCTCCCCTCCCCTTCCCTACTTCCCTTCTCTCTGTTTCTGTTAGGAGTATTACCATCTTCTCAGGCACTCGGGTCCTCAATGTAGAACACTGGTTATGCTTGACTTCTCACTTTCTTTCACCCCATATATCCAGTCAGTTGCCAAATTTTGTCAATTCTACTTCCATAATATCTCTCACAACAATTTTCTTATCCCTATTACTCAGAAGTTCACCACCCTAGTTCATTCTCTTCTTAGCTGAACTATTGTAAATAACTGCTTAATTGTTCTTTCTGCTGCTTGTCTCTCCCTCTTCAATTCATCCTCCACACAGCTGCCAAAGTGATTTTCACTGAAGTGTAGGCCCGACCATGGGTTCCCCTTGTCTCTAGGTTCAAATGCTAGCTCACCTATTTAGCTTTTAAAGCTCTTCACAACCTGAACCCAAACTGACCTTTTCATCTATTCCCTCACCCTCTGGCCATGTTTTCCTTTCTTGCATAGGTGCACAACCTTTCCCTTGGCTGCCAGACTTCTGTTCTTAGTGGGTTCCTGGCCAGATTGCCACTTTTTATCCCCAGTGTCTATGACCTAAATCTTGTCTGTCTGCTTCTATGTTGATCTGGGTTCTTGTTTGTTTGTTTTTGGTGGGGGGTGGTTGCCATCAGTATTTGGTCTGGTTTCTAGATCTGTTTGGAGGAGTTTTGGGAAAGAGCTTGCTGTATTGCTTCCTGTTATGCTGCCATCTTGACTCTGTTTGGAATCAAGAAAACCCTTCATGAGTTCAAATCTGGTCTCAGGCACTTACTAGTTATAAGTGACCCTGGACTAGTTTGCCATAGCTCCTCATCTGTGAAATGAACTGGAGAAGGAAATGGCAAACCCTTCTATTATCCTTGCCAAGAAAACCCCAAATAGAATCATGAAGAGTAAATAGAATATCATGGTAGCCTTGGAATGGAAATGTATTATGTAGATGATGGGTAAAAACTTGAGCCCTGGATAGATGAATCCCTGGCATATCTTTTCAGAAAAACATTTTTGAAGCATCTCAAGTGAGAAGGACCTTCCGGCGGCCAGAAGTGAAAGCAATCAGAATTATTCCTGCTGATGGGAAGTCCGTATATAACTACAGCATTCAGGCTTTGAACTCTGGGGAGCTTGCAAAGCAGCAGTTGCTTGCTCAGATGGCCAGGGTAAGTGCATCCCACTTCTTGCTGACACTGGGTGTTTGTGTAGGAAATGCTGGGATTAGGAATCGGGGATCACTTTCCCTCCTTGCCTGCTCACATCCCAACGCTTGCTGGCCATCCAAAGGCTCCCAGGGCCTTTTCAGTCTTTGTGACTAAAAATAATTCCATATTTCTCAAGTAAGTCTTTTTAGAGATAGAATGGAAAGGAATGATACCTTCTTGAACTTTCTGCAAACCCCCACCTACCAGAATTATAGTTAGATGGTACCAACTCATTTATCTGAGCCTAGATGGAAAACTACACCTTCATGCCCACCTCCACTCCCACTGCCTTGAGTCAATTCTACTGAACTGAATTAAGTCATTTTCCAAAGGTTTTTGTGTGTGTGTGTTTGTTTTTTAATTTGCTTATATTCTTTACAGGAACGAGGGAAAAGGTTCACTTACTCTCAAAAATACCTCGCATCCCTTCCAGAACCTTTGGTCCTTACCCACCAAATACCAAGATCTAAGTTCTGGCTTACTCCAGGAGAATTTCAAGTTCCTGGATATCAGAGTAGTTTTGAAAGTAATCAACACCCCAAGAGGCCAGATCTGAATCGGGTAGAAGAATTAAAAGAGGTAATATTTTGTTAGGTAAGTCACTTCATGTGTAGGACTGGATTTCATCTGTACCAACAACCTTTCTTCCTATCTTTTTTTTTCTTTCCATTTTAGCCAAGGCAAGAGAATAGGCTATTTGCTAATAATCTGAAGCCTGTCCTTGACAGGGAGAGCATGAACTGGAAATGGCAGCATTTGGATTTTGACATTTCCAAGAAGCCACTCTCTACTATACCTTTTCCTGATAAAAACTTTCCCTAAGAGGTAAAGACAACAACAACAACAACAACAAAAAAAACCCACAACCAAATGCATCTCAAAAGTCAATGATGTTCCTTCATGCTTTCCCCAGGTTTAGATAATATCTGATATTTATGAAATCCTTTAAAGTTTGGCGAGCAGTCTGCATACCTTGTCATGGGAGTCCCACAGCATCCCTGCAAGGTAGGGACTAAAGGGACGATTTTTAATCCATTCATCCTTTTCTTAAAAGATTAGGAAACTAATTTAGAAATCAAATGACTTGCCCCTGGTCACATACCAGCGGCAGGAGGTATTTGTTTAAATCTCCTTGAATCAACACCTATCCCCTTTGCTCTTGTCTATGTACTCACATTGCTTTTTGAGATATTTTTTCTTATTCACTTTGATACATTCAACAAATCCCATGACATAAGGAAACAGGGACCGCAAGAGGTAAAGTGACTTGCTTGCTAACAGCAAGTTAGTGACAGAGTTGGGACGAGAAGCTGTGTGTCCCCAAGCCATGGTGCCATGGTTCCATGCCATGACTATTCTAAAACTTGAGAAGGTAGTTAAGGCAATTCTTGTACTGGGTAGGGAGGTTAGTCCTCAAAGATTCTGTGTGTGGGATGAATTTAGACTGGGAAAAGAAGTATACTAAACCAGACATTGTGAAAGGTGTCTGGTCTAGGGCGTGGCTGCTAACAGTCAAAGAGACATTTGGGAGAAAGGAGCAATTCAATTTAGTGGTGGATTGATATGGGAGGATTTGATAATTAGGTTATAAGGACTGTGGAAGGGTCTATGTCCTGGGCTAATCTTTGGGAAGACAGGTTCTTTTAATCCCATTAATATTTGTCAAGCACTTGGCATAGTATCAGTTATATAGTAGGTACTTAATAAATGCTTATTCTAGTCCCACTAATGGCAATACCCAAATGATCTGTGACCTCATTGATTTGGGTGATCTCTCCAGTAATGCAGATTATAAGTCATCAATGTCTGTTTACCCTGTGCATGTGTTGTCCCATATATCTGCCATAAGAGATGCTAGTCAATGAGCAAGAGCCCTTTCTCCTTTCTCCTGACACTATGGGGATACCACAAAGCCTCAGATCTGATTTTCTTTGCTTCTGTCATATGATCAATCCAAACTTCATTAATGGCCTTAGTGAATTTTTTCCTTTCTGATCCTCAGTCAGTCTGTAAGTAGCTTTCAGCCATCAAAATTGACCTTCCTTTGGAGAGGAAAAGGAGAGTGAGAATAAGGAGAGGATGAGTTGAGTTACCCAACTGGCTGGGTTCAAATTCAGGCAGCTCAGACTACTCACAGGTTGTGTTTACCCTTTGCTCCCAAAGAGGCCCATGACATCAGGGAGATGATGACATGACTTGCAGTTGACTTTGATTTGAGGGAGGGAGGGCTGTGTTAAGTCACCAGCCTCACTTTCTCCTCCAGAGGTATCTGGATTCAGTGACCAGGTATTCATCAGGATGACTGGAGATGGCCCAGGATGCAATGGGAGATCCTGGCCCTTTTAGGCTAAGGTCTTTTCAGGTTCTCACTTTGAGTGAGGTAAGGCCCATTCAGTGAATCAGCCTCTTTAAGAAGTGAGTCATGGGGGCGGTTAGGTGGCACAGTGAATAGAGCACTGGCCCTGGAGTCACAAGGATCTGAGTTCAAATGTGGCCTCAGACACTTGACACACTTACTAGCCGTGTGACCTTGGGCAAGTCACTTAACCCCAATTGCCCTCCAAAAAGCAAAAAAAAAAGTGAGTCAAGAGATGGCCCCTTTAATTAAAAAATAATAAAAAAAAAACATCTAACTAGGAGGGAAAGACTTTCAGGGTTGCTGGCTGAAAGAGAAACAGTTACTATTTTCATTCACTCTGAGCCAGGAGGGCCCCCAAAATAGACATTAAGTCATGTTTGGGCAGGGACCTATAACCTAATCTATGAGCTTCAGCATGAAATGGGTTTAAGGTTTGGTCTTTAAGAAAGAAAAAGAAAGAAAGGAAGGAAGGAAGGAGGGAAGGAAGGAAGGAAAGAAATCTAGCCATTAAACCCCAAAGCAGCTTTTGGTCATCAAAATTTACCTTCTTTTGGAGAGGAGGAGAGGGAGAGGGAAATAAGCAGAATTACCCAACTGGCTGGATTCCCATCTAGGCAGCTCGGGAGAACGAAGGATGAACACACCAAAAATAACCAGTCTATAAGAATTTGTTTGAGTAATGTGCTTACTATATACCAAGCCCTGTGTTGGGGACAAAGAAAGGCAAAAACAATCCCCGCCCTCAAGGAGTTTACATTCTAAAGTAGGAGATAGCAGCATACTAGATGGAAGACAGTAGCAACTGGGGTGACTTTGGAAAGGATTGTCATATGTGAAGAACAGCACTAGCCCAATGTAACTGGCTTATAGATTATGTGGAGGAATGAGTAAAATGTAGAACTAGAAAACTAGGAAGTAGTCTGTTCTGAGGAACTTGAACTGTCTTGCTGTGGACCAGCAATCTGGTGGAATTGGGGAGGCATGGGTTAATGCCCACATTAGCTAGATCTGTTGAGAATTTGTGAGGAATATCTGGGGCCACCTCGTACCCTTTGCTCAAGAAAAGCATAAAAGCAGTTTTTAAAAGGCCTTTGCTGGAGAGCCTCTGAGGCTTCAGGGAATCTCTCCTAATGACTTTTTTGGGGGGGGGCAGGGGGGAGTGCAGATATCTTCTGCCTGTGAGTATTGGCATGTTTATAGTAAAAGGATTGTGGTCCAGGCCAGAAGAATGAGAACCTGAACTAGGACGGGAGTGGCAAGGAAAAGAAGACGTATCCAAGAGGTGTTGTGAAGGTAGAAATGACCAGATTGGGCAGGGGATTGGACATGTGGGCTGAATGCCAGGGAGAGGCTGGGGGCAACCCTGATAATGTGACCCTGCATGGCTTGGAGGATGGTGGTCATAGGGAATTTCAGGAAAGTTGGGGAAGGGAAATAATGCTTTTTGGGGGGATCTGTTGAATTTGGGATGCCCATAGGACATTCTGCCACCAAGGACATTGGTTTAAGTGTAATCAGATGCTGCCAAACCTATTTATAGAGATATTTAGAAATATGTAAATAAGCATTTTCATTGTCTATGGAAATGACTGGTTGTTTTTCAAAGAAATTTATTTTGTTGGTTGGTTAGATATTTTTTTCCTCCAGAGACACTTTCCATAGAGCTCAAGCAGCTCATTAAATGCTGTTCTAGAAATAGATGTAATTTCACAGATGCTTCGTTTCACTTGGAATAGTTTTCTTAAAGACTGAAAGCAAGTTTGAAGAGGACAATTTAGCAGGACAGGCACCAAAAGAGCTCTCAGAACACAGAAGGCTGTCTTTCTGTCCTGCCCATGCTTTAGTTTGCAGAAACATAAGAAAACCTAGTTAATGGCATAATTATCCTGATGAACACCTCCCTTGAATTCTCAATTGATTTCTTAGTGTCAGCTCTTTGTGGCTTCCAGTCTCCAGGACAAACCCATCCATGCATGTAGTTCAGAGGCCTTGCAGGGATCTGGACATCATTTAAAAACTGTGCCATGCTCCCTAGATTCATCATTGTGACAAAGTACCAGGATGCTGGCATTCTCACACTTCATCACTCACCATGCAGACCCAAAGTTTGTGATGAAACCTCCAAACTGCAAGGGGAAGCCCCCCACAACTCCTTCCAAGGAATGTGATGTGAATATGTGTCCATTGATGTCTAAAGCTTCCTAAGTGGTCTTCACTCAGGTTTTTGGAGGGTCTAATTAGCCAGTATATTTAACTAACCCTGAGTAATTCAATGGAAAAGCACAGTGGATTTTCTCATCTCCGTGTATTAGAACATAAACTCAGGAATGGTAAAGAGGCATTCAAGAAAGAGAAGGATTTGGGAAGCTGTAGCTGACATAATAAGAGAGTGGATTTGTTCCATGGCTACTAAAAAACACCACAGCCTGCAGGTGAATGGAAATATAATCTACCAGCAGAACATGGAATATCAGAAGTCTGAAGAGCTCTAAGGGGGAAAAACCAAATCCCTGCTGACGGAGGTAGCTCCAGAAATCATGCTAAATTCAGAGGGATAGCAGATCCTGCTGTCAAGCAGACTGTTCTACAGAAGGATGTAGCTCTATCCAAATGAGGTGGTCTCTGCCCGTTGAGTACATCCACCTAGTGCGTTGTGGCATGTTTCAAGGGCCACAGATACTACCTGGTGGAAAGAGAGGTTAGATTGGTTTTACATTTTCCCAGCATTTTAAAAAAAATGAGTATCTCTTCATCCAATTTTTGCAAAATTCCTTACAGGATACTTATTACTAATCACTGAAATTCATTTAGCCTTTCAATGCCAAGATGTTGCTTTTAGGCTCACAACTGGTGATAATTTTTTCTTTCAAGATGTTAATTTAGTATCATTAAATATATGTTGCCAGTTACCACTAGGCTAAAATGCATTTTCTTCTAATTCTGAATTGCTTGAAGTCACACTGTTTAATGAGTGTATTGCCTTTGGTGCGCACTCCAAGCTTCCTAGGTAAAGATACATAAATCAATCAACATTAATAAGCTACTCCTATGTGCCAGACACTGTGCAAATGGGTGGAGATGCAGAAGAGGAAAAGATAGTCCCTGCCCTCCAGGAGCTTACAGTCCAATGGGGGAGATAACATGCAAGCAAATATATACGAAGCAAGTTATATCTAAGATAAGTGAGAAATGCAGCTGGTCCATCCTCATTATTCAGAGATACCATCCTTGCACATTTGCCCACTTGCTAAAATTTATTTGTGGCTCCCAAAATCGATTCCCATGCTTTCTCAGTCCCATGCAGTCATGTCTTCCTGGCTGAGACTGAAGGAGGTGATGCTCTCTCTGCCTTCTTCTTGTGGCTTTCATATTATAAACAAGTATCCTTTTTGTGGCTGGTTTAGTGCTACTTTTTTTTTTTACACTTTTGTGGGTGATTTCACTGTTTAAAATGCCTCCTAAGCATGGAACTGGAGTGTTGCCTAGTGTTTCTAAGCACAAGAAGGCTATGATTGGCCTAATGGAGAAAACATATGTATCAGATAAGTTTCTGCCACTGTTGGCCGTGAGTTCAATGTTAATGAACCAACAATATGGTTGAGCCAGAAAAAAGCAGAGGAAATTTGTTGATCTGTAAATGAGGCCTCTTGGGAAAATGCTGAAGTAAATGTTGTGACCAGACATTCACAGGAACCTAACTGTGTATTTCTCCTAGGAGTGATGGTTCCGTATTTGCTAATTCAGTGTTTGCAGCAACTTTATAGAACATAACTACCTCAAATGATGAGAATTAACTGTAATTAGCAGAGAGAAGTCACTAGAATTAAGAGGGTTTGGGGAAGGTATCCAGCAGAAGGTGGGATTTTATCTGAGACTTAAGTGAAGTCAGAAGTCAGAGGGGAGAGAGTGTTCTAAGAATGGGGTCAGCCGGAGAGAATTCCTGGGACCGAGAGATGGAAGGTCTTGTTCATGGAACAGCCTGAAAATCAGTGTCTCTAGATCCAAGAGTATGTGTTGGGGAGTAAGATATAAGAGGACTGGAGAGGAAGGAGGGGGCTTGGTTAGGAAGGGCTTTGAATGCCAAACTGAACATTTTGTATTTGATCCTTTAGGTCATAGGGAGCCACTGGAGTTTACTGAATAGGAGAGAGTGACATGATAGGACCAGTACTTTAGGGAAAACACATTTGTGGCTAAATGGAGGATGGATCAGTATGGGAAAAGCCTGGAGGTAGGTAGACCCACCAGGGGCTCTTGCTTACAATAATCAAGGCATAACATGATGAGAGCCTGCACTAGAATGCTAGCAGCGTCAGAGGAGAAAAAGGGGTGCATTGGAGAGATGTCACAGAGGCAAAATCGACAGTCCTTGGCAGCAGCTTGGACATGTGAGGATGGGTGTGTGTGCGTGTGCGTGTGCGTGTACGTGTGTGTGTGTGTGTGTGTGTGCGTGTGTGTAGGGGCTGGGGGTCAGAGGTAGTGAGACTTCCAGAATGACTCCTAGGTTGTGAGCCTGAGGGACTGGGAGGAAGGTGTTGCCCTCTGCAGTATCAGGGAAGGTAGGAGGGGCGGGGAGAGGGTATAGGGGAAAGAAAATGAGTTCAGTTTTGGACATGTTTAGTTTGTCTACTGGAATCCAGTTCAAGATGTGTGAAAAGTAGTTGAAAATGCAAACTTGGAGGTCAGCAGAAAGATTAGGATAGGATAGGTAAATTTGAGGATAATTGGCATAGAGGTGGTAATTACAGTTTTCAGAGTTTGATATGACCAAGTGAATTAATATAGAGAGAGAAGAGGGCTTAGGTCAGTATCCTGAGGGATAGAGGATGTGACGTGGAAGAGGATCCAGGAAAGAGAGGAGCAATCAGAAAGGTACATGGAGAACCGGGAGAGACGGTGTCCTGAAAACTAAGAGAAAAGAGAGTACCATGGGAGAGAGTGATCAGTAGTGTCAAAGGCTTCAGGGAGGTCTAGGAGAATGAGGATGGGGAAACAATCACTGAATTTGGCAACTGAGAGATCAGTGGTTCCTTTGGAGAGAGCAATTTTGGTGGAATGATAAGGAATCTGGATTGAAGGGCTTAAAAAGAGAGAGAAGAGAAAATGGAAGCATCTATTGTAGATGGCCTTTTCCAGGAGTTTAGCCATAAAAAACTGAAGAGATATAGGATGATAGTGGGGGTGGAAGGATCAAATGAAGATTTTTTCAGGATGAGGCAGACATGCACATGTCGGTAGGCAATGGGGATGACAGAGGGGGACATTTGTTGGAGGAGACAGGATGGAATGGGATTGCTTATATGGGTAAAGGGAGCAAGGACACTTTTTCCTGATAGATGGGAGTGAAGGAGAGAGTGGTAGGAGGATGTAAGTGATCTGGGGTGAGGAAGAGGGGAGAAGAAGGAGCTTCTCTGAATGGCCTCAGTTTTCTCTGTCAGATAGGAAGCAAGGTTCTCAGCTGAGAGCTGAGAGGCTAGGGAGACCCATGGGAGGTTTGAAGAAGGATAAAAAGGTTTGGAGGAGCCTCTGTGGAGAGTGGGATAGTGAGTTGATAAGGGAGGCATAGTAGGACTGCCAAGCAGCAGAGAGGGCCCAGCTGAGATGTAACATATGTGTGTCGTGGAGTTGGTCAGAACACTCACATAATTTTCTCTTTTTATTCAGCAGTGTGAGTGTAGGAGCACCAAGGTGGTGGGTGATAGGATTGACTCAGGGCTGAGATTTGACTGGGCACAGTGATATGTGGGTACCAGGAAGTCAAGAGAGAAGGACAGTGTAGAGTTGAATTGGTTGAACATTGGTAAAGATGATGAAAAGAGGAGAGAGTGGCTAGTTCAGGGAGATGGCATAGGAGAGGTTAAGGTATGGATAGAGAATACTTTTGTAAGGGATGGCAGAGGGAGAAGTGAAAAGCCAACATTATATTGAATAGGGGGATTTTGGAATTCTTGAACATTCTAGTGGTACATTTGTAGATAATGGCAAGATTCTAGGTATGCTCATCTTTGGCTGACTGAGGTGGGGCTTGAGTAGCTAGTGGGAAGGGAGTATGAGGAATTGAGTGGCTAGGGTGTTTCAGGGACAGTCGGTATATATGTTGAAGTCCCCTGGTATGAAGGCAGGAGTTGAGGGGGAGAAGAAAATTGTGTCAGTTATTGAATTCATTGAGGAAGGAAGGAGAGAGCCTGGGGATACCAAGATTTTGATTGGGTCTTAGATATGAATAGCATGAACCTCATAGTAAGAGAGGTTATTGAGTGATGGAAATAGGGGGAGAAGCTGGAAGTGGTAATGGGGAACAAGAGGTTTCCCAGCTTCCATACGTTGACCTGTGACTTGAGGAGACTGAGTGAAGGTACAGCCAGTACTGAAAAGGGTGGCCAAGGAGCTGTGTCATCAGAGGAAAGTCAGGTTTCAGCAACAGTTTGTAGATGGAAGGATGGGAGAGGATTAGCATGAGGAAAAGTTTGTTGCCTATGGAACTAGCATTCCAGAGGGCACAGTGGAAGGGCTGGGTGGTGTTTGGTGGTAACTTGAGGATGGGATGGTTGAGGGGGAGGAGAATGAGGACTCAGGTGGTAGGGGTAGGGTAGAACGGGACTGGGATATCTATATAGGAGTTCAGTCACCAGGAGGTCAAAGGTATGACCAGGTGTGAGAATGTTGAGTGGAGTCACTCCTCTTCCCAGTAGAGTTTGAAGATCAGACTGGAGATAAGTGCAATATGAGAAGGGAGGCATAAGGTCAGATGGGGGCCCCTGCTTTACAACCCTCTTCCCTCCAAAGGCTGGAGGTTAGTCAGGAAAAGGGCACTGCTAGAGATGCAAGTGCAGACTGCCCAGCAGGAGGAAGTCCCATTCCCTATGAACTTTTCTCTTCCTCTTCCCTCAAAGGATGGCTGCAACAAGAGATGGGAGGCCTGAAGTCACGGGGTGGATCACTCCTCTACACCAGAGGGGACTCTGCATCCTGTCTGGGGGACTGGCATGGCAGCAGGGGATGGAAGTTTCCTTGTGTTGGGGCAGATGGAAGATGCCCAGTCCAGCCAGCCCAGCCTGTTGCTTGTTGCTTCCTTTCTTCAGGACAGGCTGCACCTGGCAGGAGATGGAAGGCACCAGGCATAGGTCAGAGGAATACCTGGTTCCTCTTCTCGCCTGAGGAGGCTGTGGAAGGCAGCAGCAGGCAATGGATGAGCCTTTCACTTTTCCTGGGACCAATTATTGTAATTAGTGTCTGAGGCTATGGGCTCAAACATTGTGATCATAAATTCACTCATAGGGATTTTAAGCTGGAAGGCACCTTAGTCAACCCCCCTCATTTTATAGATGAAGAAACATTCATAGAGAAGGGAAGAGATTTTGCCCGGAATCAGCGTTCTCCTCTTTTGGAAATTCTGTCATGTCTGCTGTGGCTCCAGAAAGGCGTGAAGTGAGAGGCTCTAGCTGAGACTGAGGGCACAATAGGCCTTGAGGAAGGCAAAGTCACATTTGGGCTTTTCTTTTGGACCTAAAATTCATCGTGGCAAAAGCCTAGTAGGTACAGAGCTGGGAATCTTAAAAAAAAAAAAAAAAAAAGCCCCCTTTTCAGCTATGGAGTTAAGAGAAAACCATCATTACTGCCACAGCATTTGTGACTAATGGAAAGGGCTCCTCCGTGTACGGCCTTCCAAGACTTTTCAGTAGAATACCTGGGGGTGGGGGTGGGGGGATGTTTGAGCTTCTTTGGAGTGCAAGCTCCTTAAGGGCGGACTTTTTCTCTTGCCCCATGCCCAGCATATGCCTGGTACTGACTAATTGCTTGTTAACTCATCAGTTGGTTGACAATGGCTTCAGTTATCACCCTCTGCCCTGCCATGGTCACACTTTATCCAATTGCTGACCAAATGTCATAGACACAAAGAAGCCATTTTAGGACAGGAAGTCCCCATGAAGGGTACCACTTAAAACTTTATCTTGGACTCTCTACTAGGCATGGCCAAATTGAATTTCTATGTAAACATCACGAAACCATCTGTTTTTTTCATTCTTATGACAATGTTGAGGGGAGGAGAATGAAGGGGGGTGAGGCAGCTGCTATAGAGTGGTTGGTGTATCTGATGATTCTAGAAGAGCTGGTTATCAGTACTTGGCAGTGTAGGATTGTAGAAAGGTTCACACATGGTGACTCCCTCTTTCAATGGATGAAGAAACAGAAGCCTATAGAGGTTAATGCACTAAGCAGCAGGGCTGGGATTTGAACTGTGGTCCCAACTCCAAATCCGGCACTTTCCACAATACCAAACTGTTGTGTGCTACTACTAACTTTTAAAATGAAGCAGTGATCACAAATCAGCTCCCCTTCACCAAGAATAGATCATGCCAAAAGAGACATATATTTCCCAACAGAAAAATGGTCAAAGGAGTGGTTTTCAGAAAAACTGCAAGCTACCAACAGCCTATCAAAGATGTTAAAGAAAGTTATCAGACACTCCAAATCACTAATAAGGGAGATGCAAATTAAAACAGCTAGATGAGGGGGGCAGCAGATGGAGTACTGAGCCTGAAATCAGGAAGACCTGAGTTCAAATCCAGTCTCAAACAATTAGAAGCTGTGTGAGCTTGGGTAAACCACTTAACCCTGTTTGCCTCATCTGTAAAGTGAGCTGGACAAGGAAATGGCAAATCACTCCAGTATCTTTGCCAAGAAAACCCCAAATGGGATCATGAAGAGTCAGATACAAGTGAATGACTGAACAACAAAAATTAAAATAAACTGAAGGTTTACCTTCTCCTCAGCAAATTGGGAAGAATGAAAGTTGGTGTTAGAGGGATTGTGAGGACAGGCATACTGATACATTGTTGGTGAATTGGTTCAACTGTTGTGGAAAAGTTTGGAATTGGAAAAATGGAATGAATTGCTTAGACATGCTCTGGCCTGGCAATTCTAGTATTAGGTATATGCACTAAGGAGTTAATAATGTAGTATGGCAACCAAGAAACTGATAGGGCCTTAGGACCATAGAGTAAGAGCTGAAAGGGCCCTCAGTTGCTGTCTAGACCAACCCCCTTTTTCAGATGAGGAAACTGAGGCAAGCGAGGTGGAGCTGCTGGCCAAGTTTCCAGAGATACCAAACATTGGAGATGGGGTTGGACTCCAAATACCAATGCTGTCTCCACTGGACGCCACAGCTTTCTCAGGCTATAGTAAGGCAGGCACCCCACTGTGCTCTGCCCTGGCAAGGCCACTTCTGGAGTTTTTTTTTTTTTTTTGCCTTTTAGAGGGCATTTGGGGTTAAGTAACTTGCCCAAGGTTACACAGCTAGTTTTTTTTGTGTGTGGGCATTGTGTCTGAGGCCGGAACTGAACTTGGGTCCTCCTGACTCCGGGGCCACCTAGCCACCCCCACCTCTGGAGTATTATGATGTTCATGACTGGGCACTCCTCTTCTGGGGAGAACAGCAGTAAGCTGGAATGTGCAGACCAGGGAAAGGCCCAGAGTTCTTGCTGGGCCTCCTAGAGAAGGCAGCTGTTGTGTGGAGAAAAATAAGAGTTCGTCTACTTGGCCCCAAGGCAGGCAGAGCCAGGAGCACCAGGCACAAGGTGCCTTTACAGAGGCCTCCTGTTTGAGAAAGGCTTGCTAGGGAGCAGTGGGGCAGGCCACCCCACCTCCCCTGAGGCAGTGGATTCCTCTACTTTGGGCATCCGTGGGAAGATCCCTTTTCAGGCAGGGGTTGGCTTAGAGACCAAGCTTGGGGACTAGGAAGTGAGTGCTCATTCTGACCCTAAGAAGATGGCGGCTGGTCTGAAGATGAGGGTGCCCAGGCCGTCTTCAGTCTCTGGCCTGATCTACCACAGCTCGAAGAATGGGGAAAGTCAGAAAGAGCAAAGTTCAGAAGGCATGGGTATCCTCAGACCAACTGTTTCCTCCCCAAGAACTTGTCCAGTTGGACTCAGCTCCCTTTACCAGTCTTCATTCTCCGCCCTGGAAGGAACACAAATCACGTGGAAAGAGAGTGTGCTTGGACAGGACTCGGCTCAGCAAAATTTAGGACCATTCTCAAGGCAAAATGGTCCTTTAGGAACTTGACAAAAGGAATCAGACAGAGCTTTAAACATTTTTAATACAACTTTCCCACAATTATTATTTTCTTTATTCTGTGAAAAAATGGCAAGTGCTGTTCTAAATCAGAGCCATGTAAAGTCACGAGCTGATGCAGTTCAGAGACACGGTCAATCATAATCACGTATGGATTCCAGGAGCACCTTCCTGTCTCCTCAGAATATCCTTTCCAAGGGATGAGCACATGTGAAGGCTCTATGCCCCAGGATGTGCTGGGCAGCTTTTCTCGTGTGCTCATCTAGATTTTCAGAAGAATCTGGGGAAAAAAAAGCAAAAAAAAGAAACAGATGACGGGTGTGAACATTACCATCGCAGCATGTGAGAAAAGGTGATCAATCTCTGTACTAGGGTGGAGAAAAGCGGCCTGTCTGATCAGCTGGTTTCTGGGTCTCTGACTGTTGTAGGCCCAAGGCACCTTCTCCTCAGGAGAGCAGGAATACAGCCGGATAGGGCCCACACTCAAGCAGGAGGAGTGAGGCTGGCTCATGGAAAGTCCAAAGGGAGGTGCAAAACAAATACCCAGGAAGGGGAGGAGCCTTAGCGATGCCTGACTGAGGCAGAGGAATCCAATTGATTCACTCTCCGGACATCCGAATGCCCCCCAGGCTGGGGCTGAGAGGATACTCTTCTAGCTGCTGTTTTCCTATCTAGGATAGGAAAGAAGGTTGGCAATCCCCATGACTTTTCTAAATAAGCATCTGCAGCACTCAGAGCAAATAAAGATCAGGAAGCACCCTGGGACTGCATTAACCATGGGCAGACCCTAAATGCTCCTTTTCTAGGAGCCGCTCTCCCAAAGAGGCTCCAGGATGGTCCAGCAGTGATTAGAGTCTGGCGTTTGGTCAGCACTATTCCACAAGGGCCTCCTTTCTGGACAGTCTGGAGCCACACTGTGGGGAAGTTCCAGGCAGGAACTGCTGACCTTCTGTCCTACACTTCTTTAGCCAACAATACTTGCACTGCAGGTCTCACTAAAGGTGTCTTGTCCGATTGTCTTAAGCTTGTGGGGAACATCCAGCTAATTTCCATTACAGGGGGACAGAGCACTATTCATGAAGGTTTTTTTGCTGTTGTTGCCGCCATGGTTCTATTATGAAACATAATGATAAATTATTTTGTGAATGATGCGATGCCTTGATTACGAAGGCATTGTAAAAATGCTGACTGCCAAAGGAATGAAGATATCTTTCTTTTTTTTTTTTTTAAAGCAATTGGGGTTAAGTAACTTGCTCAAGGTTACACGGCCAGTTATTTCTGGGTGTGGTGCTAAGTATCTGAGCCCGGATTCGATCCCAGGTCATCCCGACTTTGGGGCCGGTGATCTTACTCACTGACCCACCTGGCCACCCTAGAGGATATCTTTCTAATACTTCATCCTATACTAGCAGGCACTAAACGGAGAGGAAAAGCCACGCAGTTCGGCTAATGATGAGTGCAAGCGAGTACAAACAGGGCCTTCATTTGAAAATGTGCTCACTGTCATTCCTCACTCCACAGATAAATATTCTGAGTGAGCCCATCCCTACAGTCACCAGCCTATGTCCAAAGTCCCGCTTTCCAGCTGGGTCTCAGCCCACATCACTTACATTTTTCTAACTGAGACATGTTGTAAAGATTCTCGAAATATGCCTCTGTGCAGAAAATATTTGTCAGCAGAATCTAGCAGAAAAGAACATAAATGTTAGCAGATGTTTCTCTTTTAAACAAATACATTCAGCAATCTCAACCTTGGGGGGAACTGGGCCAGGAAGAACCAGAGCAGGAGCTGAGTAAAGGACAAGCCCCAGAGTCTCTTAGTGATGTGCTGAGTGCATGTACATGGGAAGAGGAGGCGCAGAGGAACAGCCGGAGCACATGCGGGTGGACTCTGTCCTCTCTGGGGCTCCCATGGCAGGGACGGGGCCGGATTCAGGAATGGTGAGCACAGCCTGGCTCTGAGCAAACAGGGAAGGTGAGTTCTCGAGCCTTTTTCCAAGGTGTTATATCATTCGTAGCCCCCATCCTTCCCCATGATTACAGAACTGAGTTATAATTGATGGATTGGTAAGTTCCCCAACAGCTATCACATCACACTTGTAATGAAAAGAAAGGCCTCATGTGGTCGAACATTCATTTCACATATGAAGCTGAGGTGCCAAGAAGGAGTGTTATGTCCAAGGTCACAGAGTGAGTTGTTGCTAACAGTTCTACCTATGTTGCACAGATAAATGCTATCCCTTTTACTTCCCTGGGGAAAAAAATGTTATTGAATCACTGAATATAAAAAAACCAAAACCTCTTTCATTTTTTTCTGCAGGTAAGGTCAAAACTGACTGGAAGAACTCAGCCCTTTAAGAACTGAACATGTTGCTTACTAGCAATTTGCAGTCATCAAACCTATTTCCCAAAGAAATACTTCTGTCTTCGAAACCAACTGTATTTTAAAAACAACAGATTAAAAGCAAATGAATAAGTGGGTTCACCATATACATACTGAACTCAGGAGAGAAACATTGCCTGCAGCCCCAGCCCTGCTCACACACTCACATCAAGGTCATGGTTGCGCAATCCGATGCGGATGGAACGACTAGCTCTGGAGAGGACGGCGGTCATGGCGTACAGGTTGATCACTATGTCCGCTATTCGCTTCATGGCCAACTGCTCTTCCACAACAGTCTAAGAAAAGAAAGTCACTTTAACACAGAAGAGATCCCTGGAAATGCACAGCCCCCTTCAGAACATGCTGATGGTCTTGTCTCTAAATGGGAACTGGAAGAACAAAAACTCTACTACATAGGAAGGAAACAAACCTAGATTTTAGCAAAAGCTACAATGCTAAGAAAGGAGAGAATAAAGAGTAGTTTAGCTCCATGTGAGGACCCTAAATGGTGAAATATTCAGCACATTTCCGCCTTAAGCCTCTGAGCACATCCTGCATTCTGCGGCTTCAAGCTCCTCAGAATCAGCCCTGGCTGGAGACAGAACTTTACCAGCAGCTGGAGGAGGCCCTTGTTTGATCCCCTACTTGATTCACGATTCTCTCATGGGGAATAAATAAGAATCCCATACAGGAAGGGCCCTGTACTTGCCTACAACAACTAAAAACTGCTGGACAAGTCTTGGCTTCTAGGGGGAGTTTTTCTACAGAAGGACCAAGAGAGGGCCTCCTTTAGGTTAGCCTTGACACAGTGATACACTCCCAGTTTAGCTTTTTATAACCAAGGGAGTTGGTTTGCCATATGAGTTGGGTCTCCCTAATTCCTGAGAGAGAAGGAGCAGATCTGATGGCTCCAAACACGTGAGGTGTTTTTGGGTGTTTCTGAAATCTCATGGTGATAAATGAAAGATCTTTTCAACAAACGAAATCTTTCTGCTTAAATAAATCTAAGACAGACCTAAGGATGAGTATGGCCCAATCCTTGCCCTGAGAGACGTAGAATCAATTACACACAGAAATGGTTAGGATGCCACATGTACTCAGTGAATAGGTGAAGGATAATTCCAGAGAGAGAAGGTGAAGGAAGGCTTTGGGTTAGAGGCAGAACCAAGGCCGGGCCCTGAAAGACAGGTGGGATTTTACCAGAGACTGGCAAAAGGGGGGCGTTTGAGGGATTTTCTTCCCTATTATCAGTTGTTGGTGACCTTGGCCCACTCCCAGAACATGACATGCTGTGTGGAAAGTACCTGGTAAAACCTAACATGTTCTGTGAAGGGAAGTGGTTGTAATGAGGTCATTTACAAAAGGGCAGTGGTTGCTGTGGAGCCTCCCAGAATGGTGGGCACAGGTTCCAAAGAGCAGAGCTTTTCTGCAGGGTCTAAGCTGACCTGCACTCACATCTCAGCCCTGGGCCCTTCACTGGACATCACTGACCGAGAGAGGGTTAGTCACCTTGCCAAACCGCCTTAGCAGCACCTCTACCGTTTTCCCAAAATAATACACATTTTCTTCTAGTCGGTTTGCACTCTCCTATAAGGGAAACAGAACATACAGCTTAGAGTCCGTAACTGATAAGGGAACTGAATTTAACAGCACTTAGTCAACATCACTCTGGGTTTAAACCAGCACAGCATTACAGTCCCCCAAATCTCCTGGGCTCCCTGTTCCCACTCGTACAGCACATGTGAACTGTAAGCATGGATCTCAAGGCTAGCCCTACCAAGGCCATCATTTGAGGGAGTGAAGAGATACTCCAAAGACAGGCACTGTCTGCAGAGTAGGCACAGTGAGTGGTTGGGGCAGCAAAAAAATCAAGCTTCAAACAACTTGTCCACCAAATAGAATCTATTTTGTTGTTATTTTTTGCATTTTTCTATGGCCTCAAAAAGAAAGATCTGGTGTTCTAATTAACCCATTTTATGTTCACTTTGTCATCTTTTCCCTGTAAGGTAGATTAGCTTCATAAAAGCTGATAAAATAAAAATTTCAACCTCCCTCAGTTGGAGTTTCTCAGGAAAAATCATTTCTAAAAGGAAAAGGATGTATACGTTAAATCAAATTTTAAAATAAAAGTCTGTTAGTTTTGTGTCTAATTTTACTGATTTCTCTAGGAGGATTTTTTAAAAGGATTTTTCAATAATGCAGATATATGAATTGGTAGCCAGAAGAGGAACCTTATCCCTCAGCAATGTAGGGGTAGATGAGCATGTGAGCTGTAAGTTATAAAGATCCTGTGATCTGAAGTAACTGTGCCAAATGAATTTAATTTGAGGGAGGAATTAATGGGAAATTTAGAAAGAAGAAATGATTAGGAAAATAATGAACTTGAACAGATTATTAAGGGGGAGGAAATGGTAAGTGGACTGGGTCCCCATATAAAAAGTCATCAAAAAGATGAATGAAAAAAAATTGTGTTCAAAGTATCATAGGATTTAGAGCTAGCAGAGGCCTTGAAAACGTCTTATTCAGGGGTTTCTTCAAATGGAGAAAATGAATCTGTCTTGTGGCAAAGATGGGAAGAGAACCCAAGGCTACCCCCCTCCACCTAACCTAATCCCTAGGACTGGTGGCCTTGGACAAAGCATTACACACACACCCTCAATGGACTATCACTAGTCTCTTGGAGTTCCACCCATTAGGGACCAAGAAACAGAAGCCATCCTCACCGCCACACTGGGATGCACCAATCCATTTTTCCCCGTCAGACCAAGATTGACCTTCCTGATCAGGCTTTCTCGAAGTTTGCTTGACACATGTTCCATTGCAACACTCAAGTTCCCCTTCTGCATATCTCTGAAATGGGATTCACAAACCTACTCAATAAGCCAGGTACCAATGTTTTATGCCAGTCATGGCCAAGAGTTCTGACAAAGAACTATGATGAGTTATTTATAAAAAGAGCATTTCAGCAGAAAGGTTGTTTGTCCAAAGTACACCCATAGATTATCTGCCATCCAGATCCTTTGTTAAAAGACAGTATCATCCAAGCCCAAAACATTATTTTATGTTAAGAATGATAGTTTATGGAAGATATAATTCCAAAGCATTGTGCAAATACTAACTCCTTTCATAATGTTACTGAGGACAAAGGGTGGATGTTATGATCTTCATTTTACTGATAAAGAGACTGAGGCTCAGAAAGCCTAAGAAGACCTCAGAAAGCTTAAGGTTACACTGGAAGAAAATGTTTATCATTTTGGAAGCACAGTGGAAGTGCTTCTAAGGCAGTGTGTTTGGCAAGGCAACTAACCTTCCCTTTGGTCAGCGATGCCCCTGTCCATTAAGACAAGACAGTTCATAACCCTGAAGGAAGTGAAGAAGCTGGGCCTTCAGCTCAGGAATTCTAACTCCAAAAGCTGTTTGAATAATCTGACCCTAGAAGGTCCCCTGCCCCTGTGAAAAAGGAGATTATTTGGTCATATTTTATTGAGAGGCAATGTGGTGTGTGGAAATAACACTGGACCCGGGGGAAGGAAGCTCTGGGTCCCCATCCAGCTGTAGATGCCTATTAGCTGTGTGACCTGAGGGCACGGCAACCTCTCTGAGCCTGTTTGCTCATTCTGTCCCACTAGGCTCGAGAAGTCATGGTGAGGATCAAATGACAACGTATGGGAAGCATCCGGTAAATCTGAAGGCAGAATGTGTCATTCTTAGCAGAAGCATTATTTAGCTGCTCACCTCCCTGGCTACAAAGCAGCTGCCCCCAGAAGCCAGCAGCTTAGGACAGCTGCCATGAGTCTCCCACAAAAGAATCACTCCCAAGGGGGCATTCCATTGCCAGGAAATCAAGGATGCAGGTCTGGGTCTGGCTCACAGCTAAATTCCCATTAACCTGAATCACAAGTAGTGCCTTCAGAAAGCATACCAAACAAATGAAAACTCAGTAATTCCAATTTAGCTCCCAGCAGCCATTTCTGACCCCCAGACTCCTCCTCATCACTGAGCTTTGCTGTCCTATGAGAGATGTATACTATTTCACAGACTGAAAACCATATTCTCTTATGGGCTGTAGTGCCTGGGAGAAAGGCAGGGAGGAAACCCGACAGGAGGGCACAGCAATCTCAGAGGAAAGGAAAAAAGTAAAGGCTGGATTCAATAGGGGGTAGAGGCAGGGCAGAAAGCCATTCCCCCCCTTCAACCCCCCCCCCCCGCCCCAATTTCTTATCTCTGACTCTTGGCAAATCTAAGATAGCCACAAAGGTGGCCTCTCTCTGACATCTACGCTGGAAGGGAAATGAGGCACCAGAGAGAATGATAGGTGGAACCTCCTTTTTTCCTGTAGCACTGCTTTGGACTAGTTCTTTGATATGTTTCAGACTTTTTAAAGGATCTCTTTTCATGTTAAAAAACAAGTAAGTCACCACCTACATAAATCAGTAGCATAGATATTTTGCTTATTTGGTCCAGGAAAAAGATTGCTTAGAGAAAAAAAAAGTATGACGGGTTCTGAAATAATACTGATGAGGGTGATGACGACGATAGAAATTACACTCAAACACTAGGTTCTGAAGAGGGCTTTGTGATCCTTCGTATGTTTTAAAAAGTAGGAAACAGCAACCATTGGTAAGAAGATGCCAAGGCTGAGAAAAGTTTCTCTAGGCAGTTTTACACCTGCTTGCTCAGAACCCAAAGCTTTGGCGGGGGCGAGGGGAGGAAGGGAGCAAGCCCTCTCCCTTCAGGTCCATGGTCATGGTCTCCCTCCTACAGCTCCAGACTTTTGGTCAGGTGAGGGTAAGGGGGAAGAGGAGACATCGGAGGTCTCTTCTTTCTATTTTCCTGGCTAAAGCCAGAGCTGGGGAACAAAGCTATAGGAGTTCAGTGACTAAAAGCCTTTGGCCCTTTGGAGGCTCCAACATCAGAAGCACACATACCTGATTTTATTTATTAAGACTTGGCCTGCGTGTTGCAATCCTGTCATGGCAATATACATGCGGAGGACCTCATTTGTTCCCTAAAAAGACAAAACACAGAGTTATGAAGTTCAAATGAAAGGCTCTCAAAGGCATCTTCCCAAGCTGGTAAGAAGGGCTCCCAGTTGGGCAAGTCACTTAACCCCAATTGCCCCACCTTCCCCAACTCCAAAAATAAAAAAAAGAAAGAAAAAGAAGAGCTCCCAGGATGTTAAGGCAGCCCTATCAACGGATATTAATAAATTTACATCAGTGTTGAAATCTGATGATGAGGCCAGTGAGGGGCCAATTTATCTTGCTGTTGAAGAAAACGATAAATGTAAAACACAAGCAGTTTCCTTTGTCCAGCACATGGATGACCAGAGTTCCTGCTCTGCAGCCGTAGTGTGGAGCCTGGGAGCAAAGCTGAGAAAACCTGATGGAGGCTTTGCCCAGGATGGGAGCTCTGATTCCCTTTTCTGATACTTTAAGAGATCCCTCACATTCATGGAGCTGAGAGGTCTACCTATGACCTTTGAATCTGATGTCTGTTTCCTAACCAATGAGCCTCACACCTGCTGCTGCTTCTGCCATCAACTCAAGTATTTGACCAGTCATGGGGATCAGTCAGGAACGCCTGGATTCTCATCCTTCATTAATGAAGGAGCCCAAGTAAGCTCCCAGGGGTAGTGGGGGTGGGGGTCAGTTCTGTTAGAATCACTAGAATGTCATCTTGCCCCAAATATATCATTTACAGAGGACTAGAGGCAGAGAGGCCCGTGACTGCAGCTCAGTGGACTGAATTCACAATGGAAAGCTTATAAGTAGGGGAGAAGTGAAGCTTTGACCTTTGGTATTTTTGATGGTTTAAAAGCAATGGAGCAGAGGATGTGATTGATAATAATCTGAGAAGTAACCACAACTTAACAGAAAGCCTGAAGGCTACAACTCACAAAGAGTTCAAACTTACTTAGTCCCTATGGAAATCGTGAGTCTGTGGTCAGACAAAGCTTCGTGGTAAATACAGAATAAGTCTTAGAGGCCTTGGCTGGTCCTTAAGGCCTGATACTATCCTTGCTTTCAGACAAAAAGAAAAAATGGATGGTGGACTTGTCCCTGTGCTCCCTGCTCTAATCCATATGCTCCCAACACAAATCTTTGAGATTTTTTTTAAGCAGTAAATTATATTATTAAGGAAATGCCTAGATGCTCAGCCCTGCAAGAAATAGAAAAGGATAAGACATCATTTATGTTCTGAGTGAGCCTGTATGAGAAGACAGGCACACAAGAAGTGAGAAAGTATATAAAATGCTTCATAACTCTTAAAGTAATCTTTAAGTGTCTATAAATGCTAATCCCATGAAATGATTATTGAACAAGATGGCTGATCTGGGCTGACTCTGTGTGTGTGGGGTGTGTGTGGGGTGGTGGTGGTGTTAGTCTCTACAGTGCTGCCACAGGGAAGCTGGAGTAGTGAAGGAAGATTTTATTAGGTGAGCAGGCAGTGACTGGAAGAGGGCCTTGAAAAGATAGCTGAGTCTCCCTAGCTCTAAAAGTAGACAGAATGCAAACTTTAGCAGTCTTTTTTTGGCCTTCTGGAAGGGCAATTGGGATTAAATGACTTACCCAAGGTCACACAGCTAGTTAGTGTGCCAAGTGTCTGAGGCCATATTTTAACTCAGGTCCTCCTGACTCCAAGGCTGGTGCTCTATTCACTGTGCCACCTAGCCGCCCCTAGCAGTCTTCTTAATGCCCTTAGCAGTGCTGCTGTAATTGCAATACCATAAGGCTCTTTGCAGCAAACAGGCTGAGCCTAGGTGCTGAGCACATTTCCATATTCCATGCAGCCTTAATTACATTGCTCTTCCAAGGAAAGCCCCGAGCCTCTCCTAAGAAGGGGATACAATGAACTCCCAGACCAATCTAGCAAGAGGAACATCAGCCTGAATCGAATACCTGCAGGGCAGGCCTGGAGTAGGATAAAAGACCTGGGAAATATCAAAAACTGAAAGGATCACAAAGTTTTTATTAAGAGACATGGAGATGCAGGGATCTCTCAAGTGCTTCTTGTGACCGAGGCAGAACGTTTGTCGGTCCCTGCTTTGAAACTGTCCAGGTCTAGCCTCAAAACAAGACCATACACTGGACAGATCCTCATCTCACCAGGGGGTGAGCACTCCCCTTCGCTGCCAGAGGGAGGCCTTTCTATGCCTCATCTGGACCATTCTTGTCCATACAGCCTCTAGTCTCTTTGACCATAACAACAATGGTCATCGGTATCTGCAGCAGTGGTTCCAGTTTACACGGACAAAGCACTTTGTGGTCTCAGAGTGCTTTACATACATTCCTTCTCTCCACGGCTCCTCACAACTACAAGGCAAAGCGTCAGGAGCCTCAGAGGGAGAAGCTGACCTGCTTAAGGTCATGGAAGTCACAGATGGCAGAGCTGGAGTCCACCCCTCCTTGCTTCCCTTTCTCAGGTGGGTGTCACTTATGTTTCTAGTTTACGTAGCCTAGAAAATGTCATCATAAGGTAAGAACATAATCAGATGCCAAAACATCATTTCCCAGTTTGGAAGAACCTTAGTAAAAGACCTAGTCACACAGTACCTACCACATACCCAAGAAATCCCTATGGTGACATGTTCAAGCCCTCTCCATCCTTCTTCCGCCTCACTCCCCACCATTTCCTCTTTGATCCCAGGACACTGGCTTCCTTGCTGTTCCACACACAAGACACTCCATCTCTTGGCTCTGGGGATTTTCTCTGGCCATCCCCATTTTTGGAATGTTTCTCATCTCTGCCTGCTGGTTTCCCTGGCTTTTTTTTAAGTCCCAACTAAAATCTCATCTTCTACAGAAACCTTCCCCAATACTTCCTAATTCCAGTGCCTTCCCTCTGTTAATTATTTTCCATTTATCCTGTAAGTGGCTTTGTATAGCTTTGTTTGCTGGTTGTGTAGCCCGTGAGTTTAAGCTCCTTGAGGGCAGGAACTCTCTCTTGCCTCTTCCTATCCCCAGTGCTTAACAGGGGGGTCTGAGCTAACGTTTATTGCTGTTAATGTCTATTGTTATTTATAGGAGCTTAATGTTTACTGATTGCACAACACTACCTCTCACCTCCAGGAAGGTTTCCTTGACTCACACAGACCTTTTCTTTCCTGAACTCTTGCAGTAATTACAGTCTGAATCATATGATTCAGCATGACATTATGTACTGCTCTCCCATTGTCTTGTGCATATGTGGTCTCAAATAGACTAGGAATTCAAGGGCAGGGATTTCGGTCATACTTTTTCTCCTCTCTCCTCACATCTCCTCTACCATCTATCTAGCACAGGGCAAGGTACACAGATGAGGTTCAATAAAAACCAGTGAACCTGCTGCCCCTCTTAGAGCAGCCCCACTACGTAATTCCAGCCTGGCTTTCCAATAACCATTCAAACAATCACTGGGCAGGACAAAGACCCAAGACCAGCTCCTGGGACTCTCTGACCTTGTGTTAGCACAACTGCCCAGGAGAAGCTAATGACAGCATCTTTATTTAGGGAATTTCTCAGGACTATTATACTACACCAGGTACCCTGCCTGTTGGTAAAGGAAAGAGCTGAGCGGTTGTGCATAGAAGGGCTATAGTGAGCTGAAGAAACGAGCAAGCATTCACTAAGTGCCTATTACACAGCAGGCTCTGGGAGTACAACGATAAATGAAATGGTCACCATTCTCAAAAGGAACTAGAGAAACAGCACGTGTATAAGCATATGAAATGTGGTGAAAGGGTGTTCTCGGCACATGGCTGAGCTGACAGAACAGCTCTCACGATAAACAACAGGCAGGCCAGACTGGCTGGACTCCAAGGGCAAGAGGGTTGGAAAGGGCATTAAAAGCCCAACAGATGGGCTTTTAATAAAATATTAGTAAAAAGACCACAGCAACTTTTCACAAGAATAATACACTTTAATTAGGTAGGATTTATTCCAGGAATGCAAGAATGGTTTATTATTAGGAAAACCATCAGCATAATTGATCATATCAACAATAAAACTAGCAAAAATCACATGATTATCTCAATAGATGCAGAAAAGGCTTTTGACAAAATACAACATCCACTCCTATTAAAAACACTAGAAAGTATAGGAATAAATGGAGGCTCCTTAAAATAAAAGGTAGCATCTATTTAAAGCCATCAGCAAGTATTACAGGTAATGGGGATAAGCTAGAAGCATTTCCCATAAGATCAGGGGTGAAACAAGGATGTCCACTATCACCCCTCTTATTCAATCTGGTACTAGAAATGTTAGCAGTAGCAATTAGAGAAGAAAAAGAAATCAAAGGAATCAAATTAGGCAAAGAAGAGACCAAGCTATCACTCTTTGCAGATGATATCATGATATACTTAGAGAATCCTAAAGAAACAAGTAAAAAACTACTTGAGACAATAGATAAATTTAGCAAAGTTGAAGGATATAAAATAAACCCACATAAATCCTTAGCATTCCTGTATATTTCTAATGAAATTCAACAGCAGGAGATAGAAAGAGAAATCCCATTTAAAGTTATTACAGACATTATAAAATATTTGGGAATCTACCTGCCAAAACAAACCCAGGACCTATATGATCACCACTATAAAACACTTTTTACACAAATAAAGTCAGATCTAACTAATTGGAAAAATATCAATTGCTCGTGGCTGGGTCAAGCTAATATAATAAAAATGAAAATTTTACCTAAATTATATATTTAGTACCATACCAATCAATTTACCAAAAAACTACTTTATAGAGCTAGAAAATACAGTAACAAAATTCATTTGGAAGAACAAAAGGTCCAGAATATCCAGGATGTGAAAGGGAGAACAGAGGTGATTCGGCAAAGGAATGGGGGAGAGGTGGGGTAAGGAAGAGGAAAGAGTTGAGGAAACCACAGAGGTGACTGGACGGAAGGGGGGGGGGCTTGACAGAAAAAGCAAAGTTTCAGAATGGGAGGGCAGGCTTTGACTTTGAAATGCCTATGAGACACCTAGTCTGGAATATTCCATAGGCACTAAGGAGAAGCCAGGGTTGGACATACAGATTTGAAAGTTACCTTTATAGCCTAGGAGTGATAAGTTTAACCTATGTAGCTGAGGTGGTCAACAAGTGAGCGTAAAGAGGAAAGAAAGAAAGGTGCATAGGCCTGGGCCCTGGAGTACACCCATCATAAGAAGCCACACCAGGGATAAGGAAGCATCTTACCATGAGCTCCTAGAGGGCAGGGACTGCTTATTTAGCCTTTTCTTTGTGCTTAGTACAATGCCTGGCATACAGTAGGCACTTAATAAATGCTTGTTGGTTTGACTTGATCCAAAGAGATTTAGTAGAAACAGTCAGAAATGTAAGAGAACCGAGAGTGTAGTATCATGAAAGTCCACAAAGGAGAGAAAATGGCCAGTAGTGTGGAATGCTGCCGAGACTCTGAGAAGGATGAGGTTTGAGAAAAGGCCTCTAGATTTGGCATTTAAGAGGTCACTGGTAACTTCTGGAAAGAGCAGTACTAACCAGTGAAGAAGCAGAGGCGACCAGTGCAAACAGCTTCCTCTAGGTATCTGTCTAGGAAAGGGAGGACAGACAGAGGATAAACTGAGCGGACGGTGAGAGCTAGTAACGGACCGTGGACACTTAGGCATATTGGAGGCCAGGCAGCAGGGAAAGAACCAGGAGACTGAAGATCAGACCAGTGCGGGGATTATAGGGGAACAATCTGCTGGAGAACATATGGGCGAGGACGGGATTAATGGTATGGATAAAAAGGTTAGTCTCGGCAAGAAGGGTCACCTTTTCGTCAGAGACGAGCAATGGACAGAACGAAAACTAATGTCAAGGTGTTCTGAGATGTGGAGAAGATGGAGCTCACAGTAAATGGTCTCTGTTTGCTCTGTAAAGTATGAGCAAGGTACTCATCTGAGAAAGAGAAGGGAGAGGCTGCTGGGGAAGAGCTGAGAAAAAAGAGGTTTGAAATCGCTTTCGTACACACTGAGCTAGAGGACCAAACAGGGAGAAATAAAAAGACTGTCTTGCTGTGTGGTGAGTGTCCAGTTGAGATAAGAGAATGGAAATGTGAAGGACTCAAGCTTGGCTATGCAATTTCTTCCAGCTTAGTTCAGAACACAAGTTGGATTGGAGGAGGCAGATGTGAATAATCCTGGTCTGAGGTCTGGCAATGAGTGAACATCCTAAAGGGCAGGAGGAAAAGGGAGTTGAGAGTTGAAGATCCCTAAGAAGTCACAGGTGTGTCTCCTTTTGGCCAGTAATTTCTAAACTTTTTACTTCTCATATATCCTAAGCACTAAAAAAACTTTGAGCATGCACTCCCAACATGTGTTTATTTATATACCTACTGCCTCTGTAATCCTAAGAAAATCACTTAAACGTCAGTGTTCTAAGCAACTCTCTAAGACTAGGAGTTGCAGAGAAGGTGTTGACCAGTACTGGTGGAGGGAATTTCCTCATCTGGGAGTTCCTTATACCAATAAAATCAGAGGTCTAATCCCCATCATCAATCACATACTACCATACTAATAATTATGCATATTATAAAATTTTTAAAAAGCAATTTTAAAAGATGAAATAAAGCTGAAATAATCTTTCATCTAGCATCAGTGGGCTCCACTGGAGTTTACAGGATCAGGATGTGACATGATTAGATCTACAAACTCCCTTTGGCAGCTGGGTGCAGGATGGACTGGAAAAGGGAGATACTTCAAGTAAGGAGACCAATTAGGAGGCTATGGCAACAGTCCCGACAAGAGGTGAAAAGTTTCCAAACTAACTCGATGGCTGTGAAATGGTGTTGTTGTTCAGTAGTTATCAGTTGTATCTGACTCTTTGGGACCCCATTTGGGGTTTCCCTGGTAAAGACACTGCATTGATTTGCCATTTCCTTCTCCAGCTCATTTTACAGATGAGGAAACTGAGGAAAATAAGGTTCAGTGACCTTCCTAGGGTCACCCAGCTAGTGAGTGTCTGAGGGAAGATTTAGACTTAGGAAGATGAGTTTTCCTGACTCCAGGCACTACGGCACCAAAGAGGGAGACAAATATAAGTGATGTTGTGGAGGTATAAAAGACAGGATTTGGCAACTTAATGGATATGAGGGACAAGTGAGAGGCAGGAGTCAAAGATGACACGAAGGTTGTGAGATAGTAACAGGAAAGTTGGGAGGAAGGAGGGAGATAGTGATTGGTTGGAAAGAGAATGTAATCATATCACTGCTACAGATTATACCTCACCCACACCCTGTCACCTCATAAACAAATCCCCTCTGTGGGGGAGGTAGAGCTCCTGCCGTCTGGTTACCACTCCCACAGCACAGATCCTGCCCCTCCAAGGAGGGAAGGCTGTTTTACAGACAAGCCCAGTGAGGATTATGGGTATGTGTGTGTGAGAGAGATGGAACCCATCTTCCTGTCCTTTGATTTCACATCCTCTGCAGTCAGGCCAAGCTTTGGGCCAGGTTCTAAACAACCTTCCTTTATTATACATTCAGATTCTGGAATCTGACTCAAAACTAAGCTTTCTTTGGTTTCCACAAAGCCTAGAGAATCATGCTATTCTGTAGAAGACCAGGAATCTTCATGATTTCTAGATGATATGAAGTGATCTCCAACTTTTCAGACACACTGATATCCGTATCACTTACTCAAGGTGGCCTATGCTTCATTTCTTGTTGCCTTTATTCTCCCACTTGGCTTCCTAGGAAGACCAAAGATATGAAGGAAACAGTACGCGCGTGCATGAGCGCACACACACGCACGCACGCAGTCAGGACACAGCATATGTGTGAGCTGAGATTTCATCCCAGATCCTCGTTAAGATGCAGTCTCAAAGGAAGCACTGCATTCCAAAGCATGGACAGACCGCTTGTGAATAATGTGTTTTTATTTTCCCGTATCCTTTAGACATACCCTGTGAGTAAAAAAAGGTGACAACGGCTTATCTGTGAGGGGACAGAAGGAAAACAGGCATGCTGAGACAGAGATATTCTATATTTACTGACCTACGTAACTCAGGCCCACTGAGCATAGTAAATGCTGTAGATATGTGAGTAAAGAGGACGAACAGCTGATTCCACTTCATTAGAAGATATTACAGAGAGAAGAAAGCACTCTATTTATTAGAAGCTTATGGTCTTGGGAATATATGACTATAAAGCTGCAAACAGGGCTTCCTTTTCTGAGCTGCTTAAATGGGATTAAAATCCCATCTTGGCCTTCTATCTTCAGAGCACTGTGATGCATGTGTGTTAACTTATAAACTTCCTGAATTGTGAAAAGCAAATGCATTCCCTTCTCTCCAGCACATGATGCACAAAATAAGGATTAAGCAATGCGGTTTCACTTCTCTAGTGTCATGGTTCATTTTAAAAAGAAAGTTTTTACCCAAAGAAACAATAAGAAGGTGAATTCTCAATGGGATGCCAAGTAGCACCTGAAAGAAAAGAAATCCAGTACTAAGTCCCTTGTGTAATTACTGCCATCCTTTCATCTATACCTACAGTTCACTCCTAAAAAAACCACATGTAGGGTAAAATTGTGAGTGCAGATGCCCCCCCCCCCCTTTTTTTAAAGCAATCAGGGTTAAGTAACTTGCTCAAGGTTACACAGCCAGTTATTTCTGGGTGTGGTGCTAAGTGCATGAGCCCGGGATTAGATCTCCAGGTCATCCCGACACTGGAGCCGGTGCTCTTACTTGCTGAGCCACCTGGCCGCCCCGCAGATGCCCTTTCTTCTGGAGAGTTACTTTATAAAAAAAATCAAATGTTTCTGTGGAAAGGAATCTATCAATAGACTTGGTTCAAAAGTGGCTAGTGACAAAAGGATTAAGACTGGGCCTAATCTTATAGTGCACTAAATGCTGTAGAATCATAACCAGTTGTGTGTGGTGGGGTATGACTCTGATGGGCTTAGCACAGTTAATTACACTGCTTCTGAAAGCCCACCCCAAACTCCATACCCTCCCTAGTCTGGGAGCTCCATTTAGTCACATTCTGGCCACCAATTTTTTTTTTTTGAGGCAATCAGGGTTAAGTGACTTGCCTAGGGTCACTGCGCTAGTGAGTGTCTGAGGTCACATTTGAACTCAAGTCCTCTTGATTACAGGGCTGGTGCTTTACCCACTGTGCCTAGCTGCCCCTTCTGGCCACCATTCTTGCAACCACTTTTAATAGGGGATGATTCCAAGATGAGATATTATGAGGACCCTCCCAAATACCTAGCTTTGAGAATGCACATAATTTTATTTTAACAAACTGGTCTAATTCAAAAAAATGTTATTTTAAAAAAACCAACTGCTATTGTAGACAATGGGAATGTAAGAGTGACACATTCCTTGTCCTCAGAGCTTATATTCTATTAAGGGCTGGGCGGCCATGACATCTAAAAAGAAATGCAGAATAATTTAAGGCTGGAAATGAAAGGAGTTGGCCTAAGAAAACCTGCAGGGACAGAGAACATTTTCATTTGGGGAGAATAGCAATAATAGCTATAACAACTGCCATTAGGGCATCACTTGATTTGCACTGCATCATCTCTCTGGACCCTCACAACCACCTTGTGAAGTCATGATGGGTGTTACTGCCCAGCTTTTACAGATGAGAAGACTGAGGCTCAGAGAAGGTGACTTGCCCATGGTGAGATAGCAGAGCTCTCTCTAGAGGGAAGAGGTTGTGCCCTAGGAGGCAGCATCACACTGAGTCAATCAGGGAAGAAGGAAAGGACTGTCATTTGGCATCGAAGGACCAACTGAGGCAAGAGAACAAAAATTTGTATTTGATTGCACAATTCTGTGACAATCTCCCATGTGCTGAAAAACTCTAGAGGAGGAAGAGAGAAGGAAGAAAGAAGGGGTGACCAAGGGTGAAGGACTGGCAAGGTGGGACCAACAGAACAAGAAGGCAGGGGATTTAAGGAGAGAGAAGAGGGGCATGCTGAATATCCTAACTACGAGGTCAAGACTATGAAGGGAGGAAAGAGACAGAATGGGGGATGCAAAGGGAGGTCAGGGAACGAATAATCAAAGCTAATGTTTATACTGAAGATTGGTAAAGTACTTTACACCTGTTACTCAACTTGATCCACAACAATCCTATGAGGCAGATGCCATTATCCCCATCTTATAGACAAGGAAACTGAGCCTGAAAGAGTTTAGGTGACTTTCCCAGGTTCTCATGGCTGGTAGGTGTCAGAGCAAAACCTGAACTCATACCTTTCTGATTCTGAGGCTCAAACTCTACCCACTAGGCCAAGAGAAGATGAAGATCAGAGGATGCAGTGAAAGGAATTAAAGGACTGCCATGAAAGCAGACTGAAAAGTGAGGCTGTGGGAGAAGTGGAAGGGCAGGAGATTGTGATGACAAAGGGGAATTCAGAGATTTCAAAACCCTGTACGTGGAAAACACCTCCTGAGATCTAAAATGTGACTAAAATCTTGTGGGTAACACACTCATCACGAACTTCTTCATAGATTACGGTGCTCCATTTCCACATTTATGATTCCCACCTCCCATCATTAGCACTCTTCCTCCTCTTTGTACATCTACTGTATTTATTATTTTGTGCAGAGGTTGAGTTCCCAAGGTAGAACGTAAGCTCCCCGAAGGCAAGGTCTGTTTTGTTTTTGTCTTCGTGTCTCATTTATATGGCAGGTGCCAAATACACATTTTCTGAGCTGAACTGAACAATGAGGGATAAATCAGGAAGGAGGGAGGGGACAATAAAGAGGAAGAAAAGGAGCCAGATTTGCTGACCCACCAAGTAGTATATACTTACCTTCAGAAACTTAAAAATTACAAAATAGGCACATACCTGTGCTGGTTCTTTTAAAATGTCCATCCTAACAAGAAAAACGGAGAGCCCTGCTTCTGGGTCCCTAACTGGCCAACCTCACTGGTATCATATTCCCCAATCCCCAGTCTTCTCTGGGTTAAAACCCCCCAGCTTCTCGAGTGCACAATTGTCTGGAGTCTCCTCCTCACGTTCCAGCTTGTTCCTCGGTGACCCTCCCTCCCTCCATCCTTCTCACTTTCTAGCACTGAGGCTTCTTTTTCAAAGTGGTGAAATCTTAAATTTGAGAAAGTACAGGTGCTGTACCAGACTCCATGAGTAAATATCCAAGATGGGAAAAAGCAGTATCTACCCTCTGCTTTAAGTAAAGGGAGACAGTAGAATAGAATGTAGCTCTTACAGTCAAAAAGCTCTGGATCCTAGTCCGGACCTTGGGCAGGTCATCTAACCTCCCTCTCCTCATTGGCAATTGAGGAATGACACTTCTATTATAGAGATGTTGTGAGGTTCAAGAAGATGGATAAGCATAAAGTATTCTGTAACTTTAAAGCACCACATAACTATAAGCTATTATTTTTTAAAATCAAGCTGTGTGCTGGCTTTTGTTCACAAAGACCTTACGATAAGACATGAACTTTTGCATTGTGCTTCTAAAAGGGGGCCTGGATTTACTCTGAGCCATCTAAACTCTCCATCTCCCATTCTGACAAATGGCATTATTTTGTTGGGATAGAGAGACATCTAGCCATATAAGTGTCCTCCACGACCGGGGGACAAAACCTATGCCTTTAAGCTCATCTACACTGTTCTCCAAGCATCTGAACCACCTGGACTGGACCCTTCAAAACTCAAAGCCAATTTATCAGAAGAACCATACTGTATACCATTCAGGAGGCTGTAAATTGTAAACAAAAGGTAAGTCCTTTCTGACACTCCACTAGCTAGGAAAGGGAATACAGATGTCCAGAACACATATTCTACTCCAATCAGAAGAAACGGTGATGGTGACAAGTGTAAAACTCAAGACATACCTCAAAAATCAGCAGAATCCTGGAGTCCCGGAGATAGCGCTCATAGGGATAATCTTTCATGTATCCCAGGCCTCCAACAATCTGTAGGGCTTCACTCACACAAATCCAGGCTGCTTCGGAGCTGAACACCTACAACAAACGACAAAGATATTATCATGGCCTTGCTGCATATATGTGTCATTAGGTGCTAACAGCAGCGTCTAGATGAAGCAAAGGATGTTGTTAGATGAAAAATATAAATTTTACCTCTTTCATGGAATATTCACTGACTATGAGAGCCCTCCCTGATCTTTACATTCTGTGAGCTTGGAATTCCCCCATTCTCTGCAGCATTTAATCATATAACATTCTACTATTGTTCAATGTTATTTCATGTGTATTAGTCTTGTGACTCCAACCAACAGGTTTCTTGAAAGCAAGAACTAGGTACAGTATCCTGAGAATACTGAACATTCCATAGGCATTCCATAAATGATCAGAAGCATTAAAAAAACCGAGGGTAGAAAAGCTGTGACCAATAGAGTGGGCTTGGGACAGCCTATGGTGGGATGAAAAATAAATGCTATTAAAAACTTATCTACCACAAATAAACCACGTAACTGTGGGCAATCCCTGCACCTCTCTGGGCAGCACCTAGGACCTGTAACATCTCTTCATATTGTGGGAGCTGGCATCCTACTTTCAGCCTCTCAAAACCCATGGCTGCCCCACTTTTCCCAGTCACCTTCACCATGGCTGCTTCCAGAGAGCAATCAGGAAAACCTGGGCTGTCCATCATCCCGGCAGTGAGGTAGGCCATACTCTCCATCACATAGGTTTTCTTGGCCAACAGAGCAAACTTTTCCTAAAGTTAATAAGAACAAACACAAAGGCCAATTTACATCAGGTTCCTGAACTGCTCATCTGTAATTACGGCAGTTCATCAGGACAAGCAGCTGCATCCCAAAAGAGATCAGAGGTTTAAATAAAGATATTTACATGAAATAAAATAACTTAATTTCTATTTTCTAAATCGCCATGACAAGCAGTCACCATTACAATGGAGAAAAATTCTCTACTTTGCAAGCACACACTGGCCCCAACTGAAGATGCCTTTGAAATGAGCAAGGATAGCTTTCAGTTTCTTAATTACCTCAATTAATCCAAATTCACTTAGAGTTCTGTTGAACTGCTTCCTTGTACAGGCATATTCTGCTGTCATTCCTTAAGAAAAGAAAGCAGTCATTAAGAAGGATGATTTCTTAAAGTCAAGTTCATGAGCTTTCAAATGTATTAACAGGAGTGACAGGGGATAAATCCATCTCTATCTTCTCAGAAAGGGGAAAACTGCTCAGTTGTATGGGCCAAGGAATAAGATTAAAAGAAGCCTCCAACATATACATCTTGAAAAATGTTAAGAAAAGAAAAACACTGTCTTTTGTGTTTAGCCTCATCAGGGCCAAACTGATGTCCCAGGCATTCTGGAAACATCAGCAGACACACACACTGAAGCCCTCACGAGAGCTCTGCTTCCTCAGCAATCACTTTGTGGCTCAGTCAGTCTATAGTCTTGTCAAGAAAACCTCAAATGGGGTTCCAAAGAGTCAGACACAACTGAAAGAACCGATAACAACAAAATCGATGGTGTGGGGTGGGGGCCCACACACACTTTCCTCCTCTACACACATTCTCTTTGTTTTCCCAAGGAAACAGTGGCCACAATGAAAGATTTGCTACTTTGAAGAATGTTTTTCAGGCTCAATCACACTAGAGAAAAAGAAACAATAAAAACAAATCTGAAATATTCTTCCTTCTTTCAATAGTCACCTCCAAATGGCTGAGTCCTCTTTTTTTTGGGACCAAGGACTTAGTGTGCCAGTGGGACAAATATTCACAAGTTCTTTACTTGAATGATTGCCTGACTTACCAATCAACTTCTTGAGCATCCCAGCAACTAAACTTCCCATGGTAAATCGGCCACTGTTCAGGATATTCATTGCTAGCTGTAAGAGGAAGGAAAAGCTTTAATTATTCATCATCAAGAGCTCATCAAATTCCAGAGAAGGATGTGCCATGAGGAGAAGACGGCTTCTGACAGAAGCAGCAAGCAAGCTACCATGGGACAAGGTTCACAACGTAGAGATCAGACTTGGTTCTGTACCTCAGGCACCAAGGAGCTTTTCTGCAGCCTGTTCCATGAATCCAGTCCTATCACAGATATGTTAAGGACTGTGAAACGAGAAAACAAAATCTGGGGAAGCGCTGCAACGTATACCAAGGGGGTGGTGGCCCACAGAATTCAGATGCTGAATTAAGATCATGGCAAATAACCACTGGATTCTTCTCCAAGTTTGTAGGACTTGTAAAAATCCTCTGCCTGGAACCTCAGCTTTTATTGAGGAAGGTGATTTTGTCAATAATTTAACATTCATTTAGCAATGAAACCATATGTACATAATATGGCCCAATCCTGCTTTTTAACATCACTCATTCACTTTTGCAAATACTTACCAAAGACCTACAATGTGTTAAGTTCTACAGTATATACAAAGATGAATAAGGCAGTCTGCCCAAGGAGATTACAGATTATATTATATAGATTATATATAATATAATATCTATAGATTATAGATTATATTATAGTCCAATAGAAAAGATAAAAATGTGTACACAAACAACAGCACCAAGTGCTACGATGAGACATAATTTAAAGGAAGGAGAGACTGTTGTATCAGTCCAGATCCAGGCTCCTTATGAATAAAGGCTGAATCCCTAAAAAGTGACCTTTCCTTTGAAAGGAAAAAAACAATATAATGAAAAATAATTATACAAAGTTACCGTATTAAAACATATATAAAATGTGTTTACTTTCCTTTCAATTAAAATTAATGTCACTTGGTCATTTACATTGTCCTCTTCTTCCCAACATTTTTTCCTCTTTTTGCTTTATCATCTTTTTGCATGAGGGGCAAAAGGGCAATGTGAGCAGCAGGTCTAGGCATTAGGCACGGGGCTTTTACTGGAATGCAGCAGTTGTTCATGAAAGGGGAAGTGTGTTTACTGCTCCATGGGAGGCTCTCTCCCTTCTCCCTGGGCCTGACCAGGGATACCCTGCTGTTCTCCTTGCAAGGCTGAGTAACTCAAGTTTCTAGAAACCCCACACAAGGCACCTCCATCTCCACCCTAAGTCCTCTAACAGTTGGACAGTCTAACAGGTATCCACTTCTAAACCCCAGATTCCCTGGTTTGTTTTTGGTTTGTTTTTTTTTGAGGAGGGGCATAGACCTTGATAAATCTTATTCGAGGCTGGTGACTTGTGCGGATGGCAGGCCCACTGGGCACACCTTCCCTTCCAAAACAAATCACACCTTCGGCCCACCCTCCAAGGATACATCACCAGGAAAGTATGTCAGCAAAGAATAGCAGGAGGTGGTTCCTGGGGCTTATGCCACATGGGGTCTGGAATATGGCTGGACACTTAGTAACTTCATGCCTCAGCAGCTCACCCGAAGACCAGGCAGTAATCAGAGGACAGCATCTGCCAGACCTCCAAGTGCTTTACTGCCACATGGCTTCTCAGAATTCAAGCTGAACCCTTAGATACAGGCAACAGGAACCACCCAGGTCCCCCAAACATAACTTAGACCGAGATGCTGAACCAGTGTGCACCTGTCCACATGGGGGGTGAGGAACAAGGCTGTTCTCTTGGAAGAGTAACATGCCCAAAATCAACTTGTCCAATCAATACCACCCAACCCTCTACCTCCACCCCCATTTGCTTAACTGTCAAAATCTAATTCTGTGTTCAGAGACCCCTGGCTGGCTGTGAGCCCATGATGCACCACAGGTCCCAAAGAGGATTTCTGATATACTGTGGTCCACCAGCGAAACCTGGCAGGTACAGTTGTGACCAGCAGGAATTAGGATGGACTATTTCCCAATGTTTCTATAAGGATGTCTTCCCTACCAGCCGTTACATTTGAAGGGTAACATTTTCTGAGGTCAAGGATGACAGAATGAGGTTCTACTAACCATCCTTAGATAAACTAACAGCTTCTTATGTTTTCTACCTGGAAAATCATGACTCAACTGATAAAGCCAATCTGAACACTGACTTTTGTGTTGTCCTTGATCGGCTAAGGTGTGACCACCCTGAGGACTGATCACTGCAACAGCATTCCACCAGGAATAGTCATCAGTTTTGAATTTGAGGATCCAAACTTATTTTTAATGCTAAGGATTTAATGTCCTTTAAATGTGTCTAATGCTAGCATAATCCTTTTAGAACAGCCCTAAGTCTTTTACTCTAGTTACAGATAACCAATTGATCATTAAATCATTCATCATCTAGCCTTTGTCTTGGCACAACTGCTGTTCCTGGGATTACTTTTTTAGAAGATCCTCAGTTTCAGAAAAAAAGGTTTTTCACCTCAGTAGACCATACAGCTATTGGTACTTAACATTGCTATAAGGGGCAATTTTTTTTTCTTTCCATTTTCCACAGCCTACATGAGCATGGGTTTCACTGATTTCTTTTCCATGCTTGGTATACTAAAGATTTTCCACTATCACTTTTCATTTTTAAGATCATAGTTGTGTTTGTTTCCCCAAAGACAAAGATGTCAGTATTCTAGCCATTTCTCTTGAAATTGATTGGAAATTGCTGAGCTAAAGACATCCAACTAAGAAAAGAGACTACTCTGCATACATCTTTAGCATTCCCCAAAGTCTGCTTTAAATGCATCTGGAAGCACTTCTCACTTAGTTGTGATGTCTAAGACTTTGATTTGAACGTCAAAGGCAGCTGACTGGAATTGCATTTTTTGTCTTAGTTTTGTAAAGAAAAGTACACACTAATAAACTTCATTATTCATCCCAGTTAGGCTCTTGAAATATTGTCCAACGATGTTCTGAATTTTTTCTTCTGTTTTCCAACTAAACATATTCTTTTTTTAACACTCTATCTCCTTCCTGCTGTTTTGTTTGTAATTCCAACACAGTTAATGACTTCTGTTTTGAAATTTAAGTCAAATGCTAGAAATTTCCTCCCCTGGTATCATCACCCATATTTTTACAATCTAAAAAGAAAATTTCCAATTCTAGTCCTTTCTTACAATGTCACTAATGCCACCTGTCTAGAAAGTTTGGTGAATCTTTTATCAAGCTAATTCTACTCCACAAAAGCTCCACTTGGTCCCAGGCATCTCACCTTAAATCTTGGCTTTTCTCCCTAAGACAGTCATTACAGGTTGCACTCATCTTCGCACAAGCTAGGCTCAGTGAAAACAGTGGCTTATGTTCCAACCGACATGATACTTCATGCTGCTAAGTCCCAGGAAGAGTTCATGAAAGAAATATCTTTTGAGTTGGGCCTTGAAGGATGTGAAGGATTTGGACAAGAGGCTCAAAGAGAGGGAGGAGATGTGGCAAAGACAATGTTAACAAAGAAGAATAGTGAAAACAGAGTGTAGCAGACAAACTCAGAAACAGCAAGTTTAGGATATGAGAAGGGAATTACTAATGGCTAGGCCCATATGACAGAGGACTCTGAATGACATCATGAAGTTGATCTATTATCCTGAAAGACCTAAAGCTCAGTTTGAGCAAAGAGGTCAATAAAATTGAGTAAAAACAGTCATAATATATATAACTTTTGTCTTTAAAAAGTAAAGTAAAAGACAGTATGATAGTGGTCTTAACCCTGTAGTACAACTTGATGGGGATAAGGTAATTGTGTCTTTTGCAAGCTTATAGGGACACAGGAGTTTAGATCTGGAAGGGTCCTTAGCAATCATCTCATTTTGCAGATGAGAGAATGTGCACAGAAAGATTAAATTATTTACCAAGGTCACACTGGCACAAAGAAAACTAGGTCTCTGGACTATAAGGTGAACATTCTTTCACAGGAACCATTCGAGTCATTGGGAAAGGGTAGCACACAAGGTGGTGCCAGACAAGAGGCATTTATGAGAACAATCTACACAGCTCCAGATATGCATCTGACTTCATCATCAGACTTTGGGAATCTGGAACAGGAAATGAGCCAGCTAGCTTTCCACAAAGAGCCTGCTGCAATCAGGGGATCAGCATGGAAACAAAGCTCAGGGCAGAATAATTTTCCAGAACTGAATATGTCTGAGTTGTAGAAAACTGCAAACTTCTCAAGAACCTTTTATATAATGAATTTAAGATGGAAAACCTATTGTTGTTCAGTTGTTTTCAGTCATGTCTAACTCTCTGTCACCCCATTTGGGGTTTCCTTCCCCAACTCATTTTACAAATGAGGAAACTGAGGCAAACAGGATTAAATGACTTGCCCAGGATCACACAGCTACTAAGTGTCTGAGGTCAGATTGAAACTCAGGAAGATAAGCCTTCCTGACTTCAGGCCCAGCACTGTGTCACCTACCTCCCTAACGAAAACCTTAAGAAAAAACGAATGAAAAATGTACTTTAAGGGAAAACTGAAGTAAAATTCTGATCATAACAGCACTCAGAAATGGCATGACGGGGGCGGAGGCAAGATGGCGAAGTAAAAAGAGTATACCTCTGCATGGCTCTGGCTCCCTCCACCTCCAATACATGTAAAAAATGACTGTAAACAAATTTTAGAGCTTACAGAACCCAGAAAGTCTCAAAGAGAAACAAATCTCCCGCTGAAGGCAGCCCGGCAGAAAGAGTATATTGCACCAGTCTGGGAGCTGTGCACAGTCCCATGGGTTCTGGCCCCAGGGCGGCCCCGACTTCAGGAGAGTGAATCACTGGCAGCTATGGCAGTTTCCACACTTCTCAACTCACAGACCCAAAAAGAAAGCTAAAGGTCAGTGTGGAACTCTGTTGGATCTGGGTGGAAAAGAGTACAGTCCAGCCCCTGCCCCCAGAGCGAGAAGTGGCAGAAGTGCGGCAGCTGATGCAGCATGGCTGTTTCCAGAGCTCCTGGCCTGCAGATTGTAGGGGGACCAAGTGACCATTCAGAGGATAATCACTCTTGCTTTAACCTGCTTGGATCTGGATTGCAGTCTTGGGTGGTGGTCCTGAAGTGTTTGACCAGGGAGCCAGAGATTATGGGGCTGTAGAGAGGGCACCCTCCTAATAGCTGTGGCAGCTGCAAAACCCCTAGTAATTTGGGACATAGCTCTCTGTAATCTGGAAGCAGAGTTCTAGTGTGGCAAAGAGCTCAAAAGTTAGCTGGCAATATGAGCAAGAAGAGGAAGCACAGACAATAGAATCCTTTTGGGGGGACAAAAAGTATCAAAGCATGGAACAGGAGGAAGACAACGAAGTCAGAACTCCTGAATCAAAAGCTTCCAAGAAAAATATGAATTGGTAACAGGCCATGGAGGAGCTCAAGAAGGATTTTAAAAATCAAGTAAGAGAAGTTGAGGAAAAATTGGGAAGAGAAATGAGAATGATGCAAGAAAATCATGAAAAGCAAGTCAACAGCCTGCTAAAGGAGACCCAAAAAGATACTGAAGAAAATAACACCTTAAAAAATAGACTAACTCAAATGGCAAAAGAGGCCCAAAAAGCCAATGAAGAGAAGAATGCCTTAAAAAGCCAAATTTACCAGATGGAAAAGGAATTTCAAAAACTCACTGAAGAGAATAATTCCTTCAAAATTAGATTGGAGCAAATGGAAGCTAATGACTTTATAAGAAATCAAGATAATATTAAACAGATCCAAACAAATGAAAATATAGAAGGTAATGTGAAATATCTCACTGGAAAAACCACTGACCTGGAAAATAGATCCAGGAGAGATAATTTAAAAATTATTGGGCTACCTGAAAGCTATGATCAAAAAAAGAGCCTAGAAATCATCCTTCAAGAAATTCTCAAGGAAAATTGCCCTGATATTCTAGAACCAGAGGGCAAAATAGAAATGGAAAGAATTCACCAATTGCCTCTTGAAAAAGATCTCAAAAAGAAAACTCCTAGGAATATTATAGCCGAATTCCAGAGTTCCCAGGTCAAGGAGAAAATACTGCAAGCAGTCAGGAAGAAACAATTTGAGTATTGTGGAAACACAATCAGGATAACACAAGACTTAGCAGCTTCTACATTAAGGGATCAAAGGGCTTGGGATATGATATTCCGGAGATCAAAGGAGCTAGGATTAAAACCAAGAATCACCTACCCAGCAAAACTGAGTATAATGCTTCAGGGAAAAATACAGTCATTCAATGAAATAGAGGATTTTCTAGCATTCTTGATGAAAAAAACAGAGCTGAACAGATAATCTGACTTTTAAATACAAGAAGCAAGAGAAGCATGAGAAGGTAAACAGGAAAAAGAAATCATAAGGAACTTATTAAAGTTGAAATATTTACATTCCACCATGGAAAAACTATAATTGTAACTTATAAGACTTTTTTCAGTATAAGGATAGTTGAAGGGAATATATGTGTGTGTGTGTATGTGTGTGTGTGTGTATATATATATATATATATGTATGTATGTATACATACATATATACGTGTGTATAGGAGGGTGTATGTGTGTATATATATGTGAGTGTGTGCATGTATATGTACATGTATACACAGGCAGAGGACACAGGATGAGTTGAATATGAAGGGATGATATCCAAAAAAATAAAATTAAGAGGTGAGAGAGGAATATATTGGGAGAAGGAAAATGGAGAGATAGATTAGGGTAAATTATTTCATGTAAAAGAGATGAGAGAAAACTGTTACAATGGAGGGGAAGTGCAGTTAGGTGAAAGGGAATGAGTCAACTTTACTCTCATTGAATTTGGCTTAAGGAAGGAATAACATACACACTCATTTGAGTATCTTACCCTACAGGAAAATAGGGGGAAGGGGATAAAAGGGGGAATGATAGAAGGGAGGGCAGATTGGGAGAGAGGGTAGTTAGAAGCAAATACTTTTGAAAAGGAACAGGGTCAAAATAGAAAATAGAATAAGTGGGGAGCAGGATAGGATGGAAGGAATTATAGTTAGTCTTTCACAATACAGCTACTATAGAAATGTTTTGCATTACTACACATGTACAACCTATATTGAATTGCTTATCTTCCCAGTGGGGGGGGAGGGAGGGAGGAGGGAAGAAGAGAAAAAATCTGGAACTCAAAAGTTTTAAAAACAAATGTTTAAAATAAAGTTGGGGGTGGGATGTGTGAGGACATAAGAGAGAACAGACTGGGGGAAGGGGTATTCAGTAGGCTATTTTGGGATGGGGTAGGGGAAAGATGGGGAGAAAAATTTGTAACTCAAAATCTTGTGGAAATGAATGTTGAAAACCAAAAATAAATTTTGGGGAAAAAAGTGGCATGGCTCTTCTAGTGCTCAAAGTGATGAGATGACTATAAACCAGAGCTGATAAAACAATGATAAAAAAAATAATACAATGGGCTCCAGAAATGGCAGCTACAGCTTCTAATCAGGAATACCATCTTTTTTTTTTTTTTTGCTTTTTGGAGGGGGGAAGGCACGGTAATTGGGGTTAAGTGACTTGTCCAAGGTCACATGGCTAGTAAGTATCAAGCATCTGAGACTGATTTGAACTTAGGTCCTCCTGATTCTAGAACCAGTGCTCTATTCACTGCGCCACCTAGCTGCCCCAGGAGTGCCATCTTTAAAGGTATGAAAAAGTTGATGTACACATACTATATACTATATATAATGCATAAGTATTATATATAATATGCAATAATTAACCTTGCTTTAAGAGACCTACAGATCTATCTAGTCCCCATATAGGGGCCAGTAGGTACATGGCTAACAGGATGCCTGCTGAGAGTTTGATTCCTTTTGCAACATAGCTTATCAATGTCCTGTAACTCTTGCTTGTTCCTCATCTGTTTTAGTTTCTTCCAGCAACATGTAGAAAAATCACAGGCTTTAGAAATGGAAGAGATTTTAGAGATGATTTAGTCTAACCTCTCACTGGGCAGATGAGGCCAGGACTAAGCCAGGTCAAAGTGACTTGCCTGCTCTTACAAAGCCATTAAGAAGCAGAGGCAGAATTCAAACCCAGGTTCTGATTTCATTATAATAATAATAATAGTAATAACAAGCATTTACATAACACCTACTATATACCAGGCACTATACTAAGCACTTTATGGATTATCAGCTCATTTGATCTTTACAACAACTCTGTGAGGTAATATCGCCATTTTATAGATGAGGAAACTGAGGCAAAGATTAAGTGACAGGGTCACACAGCTGTTATTATGTGTTTGGGACAGAATTTGAAGCCTGATTTTCTTGACTCCAGGCTAGCAATCTATAAACTGTGTCACCTGTCTTAGTGTTCTTCTACTTTTGTTTGGAAACACGTAATCATGGAGAAAATTAACACATTATAGAGGAGAGATGCTTGTCTAAATCTATTAATTTTCAGAAGTCCATAATACAACAAAACATCAGAAGAAGCAGTCATTGATGATAGTAAGACTCAAAAAAATGAGAGAGGAGTGGCTAGGTGGCGCAGTGAGTAGAGCACTGGCCCTGGAGCCAGGGTGACCTGAGTTCAAATCCAGCCTCAGACACTTAACACACACACACACAAACACTAGCTTTGTGACCTTGGGCAAGTTACTTAACCCCAACTGCTCTCCCCCCCCCCAAAAAAAGAGATTATTCAACGGAAAAATTTCTATTTGTTAAGACTTCACAGGATTGTTTTTTTTTTTTTTCCCCTTCTTCCCTCCTTGGTTCTATTTCTAATAGCAGCATGGCAAACTACATCCAAAAAAAAAAAAACCAGCTTCCCCTGTTTCACCAAGAAATTGATGGCTTCTACTGCTCTAGTTTTTCTTTTTTCCCATTTCTCCAAAGCTGGCAGTAGCTGCACTTATGTCTGAATTTAGGAGGGCCAAAGTGCTTTCCATACGTGACCCCACGTGATGGTTAGAATAGTCCTCTGTACTGGCAGGTACTGAAGGTGTTTTTATTTCGATTTCATAGATGAGCCTAAGGCCAGGAGGTTAAGCGACTTGTTAGCAGTCACAAAGTCAGTAAGTACTTGATGCAGAATTCAAGCATCTGAAAATCAACTTAATTATTCTATCAACTGTCTGACTTAAATTTTAATATAAAAGAGATCAAGTTATACATGACAGAGCTTTGCAATTCTAAACGAAAAATGTGCCTTCACCAAACAAAGCTCTTCCAGGAAGTTTCACCATTGGTGTGGAAGAGACTCGTAGAGCTGGCAGGTATGGGGTCCAAATGGATAAACCAGATGAACTCTCTAGGAGGGCACCAGGACCTGAATGGTCTTAAGGTTTTGTCAAATGAGAATCAATTGAAGATTTTTCTATTTCATCTGAAATGGGAAAAAGAGGGAATGGGTCATGACATAGCTGAAAAGGTCACATAGAGCAGGAAAATTTAAGCTTGCTTCTGCCTTGGCAGCAGAGGGAGGAGTCAGAAGTGAAGGGTGAAAGCTGCCCAGAAACAAATGTAGGCTCCTTATTAAAAAACAACAACAATACAACAAAAGGCAGCAATCAGAATGATACAAGAGTGGAAGAGGCTGGCTCCAATGAATTCCCTCTCATTGAAGGTCTTTAGACAAACTTTTCACGATCCCAAGTTGAACACACTATAAAGAAGAGTGATTCCTGTTTGGAGGCAGAGTGGCTGAGGCAGCCTCCAAAGCCCTTTCTGATTCTAAGATTCTGTGAAGGTGCAGTCTCTGGCAGGTTCTCCCAAGCCAGAAAGTGCCTGCTTGGGTATTACTGGGCCTCTGGAAGGACGAAGCTTGCTCCTGCTGAGTCAGAAGGACTTGTTTCCTGCCAGAAAGCTGGCCACCAAGCATGATATGGCTTTCAGCCACAGTAACTCATGAATTTCTCCACTGAGGCACAGGAGGGCCGTGAGATGGAACAGAAGAGGCACAAATGAGGGTACAACTGGGATCCTGGTTACTGAAACACACTAATAATGGCTTCCCTTACTGGATTTCCTAGCTTGGAGTCAAAGTAATCCAAAGCACAAATCTGACTGTGTCACTCCCCTGCTCAAGGTCTTCAGTGCCTCCCCAATTCTCCTAGGGTCAAACTCTTTAGCAGCTGAGGAAGGCCCTGACAATTGGGCTCCAGCCTTATTTCATATCATGTGCTTTCACAGTCTGTTCCTGCCAAACAAACCTCTAATAGCCACTCCCATCCCCACCCCTTGACAGAGTATAAGCTCCTTGAGGGCAGAGGCTGGGTCACTTTTCAGTGGTGCCTAGTACAGTGCCTTGACTTACACAGACTAAAAGATGCATAGACATATATACATGTGGAAGGAAGTGAGATAGAAAGAATATGTTGACCTGCTTCCCAATTTCCATTCCTCCAACACATCTTCAAAATTTAAAAAACAAGACAAAACTGTACATTTCTGCATATGACACGCTGGCATACGCATCTAGCTTTATGACTAAAGCTAAACTGACCTTCTAGTTAATAGTCCCTAGCTACTTCTTCGCCCTTATGAAGTAGTTGTTCTTTGTGCTTATGGTTGGTGACAAAAATAATATGAATATTACAAGAGCTAGTATTTATATGGTTTATTAAGGTTTGCAAAGCATTTTACATATTATCTCATTTGATCATCACAACCACTGTGGAAGGTAGGTACTATTATTATCCCTGTGTAATCTAACAGGTTCCAGATGGAGAACACTTGAGGATTTTGTTTTGTTGGCTAGGAAAGGAGATAGTGCCTTACTGGAAGCTTTCCATCTACTACTATAAGCTCTAATCTATTGGTTTCATTTGTACATGTAGTATTAAGAGATTTAGCAAAAACAGTAGAAAAAAGGCAGTATGTTTTGTTAGCCGTGTAGTACCAAAACAAACTTAGAAATGCAGCTTTTCAAAAGAGACACTGTAAGAGACTGTTTTCTGGTTCACAAACTTTATACCCAACTCTTTTAAAATTGATTCTTGTGTTCAAATGTTTATAATTCTATGTTTAACCCTTTTCTCTGCTTATCTTCACAAATTCTCATTGCTTGACCTCCTTTTCTGACACTTTGGCCATTTCTTTCCATAATCAAAACTATCATGTGCTGTATAACCTACATCAAATTCCTTACCGTTTCAGGGAGAAAACCTAGAACTCAAAATTTTTTACAAAATGAATGTTAAAATTGTCTTTATATGTAATTGGGAAAGAATAAAACATTATTAAAAAAAAAACACATGCTCTCTGGTTTCATTCACCTGCCACGGTCTTGATCAGAGGCTGAGAAATGAGTCCTGTAAGTCCCATCCACTCCCCTCAATAACCTGCTTGACACTCCCTCCCAAGTTCTCTGACCTTATCAGATTCTTGAACATCCCATTCCTAGTCTCCTCCCCCTCTCTTCATTCTCTACTTGAGCTTTTGTCCCCACATCTCCTCTGTGACAGCAGCCAGGCTAATCTCCATTCAAACATTCCTCCAAATCAAAGAGTAGGCTTTGTTGTTCCTTCTTCCTCACCTAGAATTTCATTTTCTAATTCTCTGTTCCCCTTTTTAAAATGTAAATTAAGCCTCAGCTATAAGAAGAATTCTGTGCTACTGAGATTTTTTTTTAATCCACTGGCCAAAACAAAAACACCCCCCCCCAAAAAAAAACCCAAACTGTTTAAAATTCTAGCTCTGCTTTCTTTTGCCTCTAGGAGATAAAAATCGAGTTTCAAACCTTTGATCTTTATTTTTCCTGAGTGAGCCAAGTGATATGCTGAAGAAGGGCAATCAGGTTATGGGTGGGAGAAAGAGACCAAGACTGGTGGGTATCAATTGGACAGGGGAAGAGTGTGAGGACACTCCCAGCCTGCTACCATTTCAAAGACTATAAGCTCACAGAGGCTGGCACCACCCAGGGTCTTCAAGTCTCTGGGGATTCCCTCCCTCACCCTCCCCCAGTTCCTGCCAGGGTTATACTACATCCATGATGCTTCATAAATGGTCACAGAATACTTAATGAATGAGGGCATAATGAACCCCCTATCAAAAGAAGCTCACCTTAAATCCACCTCCAACTTCTCCAATGACATTTTCAACAGGCACTTTTGTATTTTCAAAATGAACTTCACAAGCTAAAAATTCAAAAAAAAAATTCAAAAGGTTTCACCCCCATGCCAGCATCTAACAAATGAGTCTTAGTTCTGAAGAACTGCTACAAGTAAAAGAAAAATAATCTCAAAAACAGTAAGTCTGTAACACACTAACTGGTATCTGAGCCCTACCTAAGTAATGTACTATGGCCAAAGAGAGATGGGGATTTCACATCATTATGCAATAAAAGGCAAACTATTTGAACAGAAAACAGAACAAGAAACAGAACAGTCCATTTCTCAAAGTGTGGTCTGAAATGTTCAGTTTAGCTCACTGTGTAATGATGAGGAAAATGCCAGACTGAAATATGGGCTGGTTCGTTCCACTTCATTCTTGCTAAATCCTAACTTGTTGTTGTTGCTGTTTTGAGGCTGGGACTCCCTATTTCTCCTAGGCTGGAAGAGTCCTCTTAGGGCCCAATCCTACCACTGATTGCAGGAGAGCCCTGACCTGCTCTGTCTCCACCTTGGGCTGGTTTACCCCTGCTTAGGCATCCTGGCTATTGTCCCTCTCCCGCTCCTTGCTCCAGGGAGAGGTTCACCATATTGGTTCTGGCCTTTGTGTGGACACCTCCTCAGCTTAGCCCCCTGTATCTCAGAAGTCTCGAGAGTTCTAGTCCGGGCCTACCTAGGGGCTGGGATTATAGGCATGGGTCATTCCAAATGGCTAAACCCAGGGTTTTTAAAACCCCATTGTTCTGAAGAGGGGATTAGGCATATAGTCTGTATGGATCCAAGTGGTAAAACAGGAGCCATGAATGACAGGCAAATGTCAACTTGTTGCAGGAAATACTTCCCACCAATTAGAGCTGTCCAAAAGTGGATGACTGCCTTGGAAGGCAGAGGGTTTCCTTTCATTGGAAGTCTCTAAGTAGGCTAAGTAGTCTCTCTAAGGCTAGAAAAATCACTTGTCAAGTATATTACAGTATGGACTTTTGGGGATACTAAATGGCCACTGAAATCCCTTTAAAAATTTTTTTAATAATGGAAAAATGTGCTTATTCACATTCTGTAAGATAATTAAAAAGAAAAGGAAGATGGCAATGCGATCATTACTATGAAGGGACAAAATATGAAGCCAGAGGCAGCTTCATGTTGAACTAGTATAGCAAGCACTGGGCTAGCTAGGAATCAGGGGACCAGTTTTGTTCCATCTTTAAAGCCTTTAAAGCCATGTAAACTCAAATCACCTCAGCCTCCATTTCCTCCTCTGAAAAGAGAAAGGCTTAGATAGCATAGTCTCTAAGGTTCCTCTCAGTGTTAGAATTCTACCCAAAGAACAGAGTGCCTTCTCTAAGTCCTAAGTGAAGGTCTGGGAAAGAAATGATCAACACCATAGAAAAGTGGGAAGGCACGTAAAGGACCCCATGAGCGAGGGCACTGAGGGGAGAGAGAGAACAAGAGGGCCAGTACTGAAGCCATCCTCTAGGATGGACACTATCACCTTCACACTGGAGACATTTCAAGCAACATTGGTTGGGATGTGGCCTCTTAAGGATGATACTGATGGGCTGAGTAACTGACACACAACCTGATGTCATCCAAGGCCTACAAGAGGGAGGGGGAAGAACAAACTACTTACTGTTAGAGCCCCGGATGCCTAATTTGTTCTCAGGTTTACCATTCGTGATGCCACCAAAATCTCTTTCAACAATGAATGCTGTGATTTTGTCCTTTTTTAAGCCATCTGAGTCAATGATCTTTGTCTTGGCAAACACTGTGAATATGCTGGCCAAACCACCATTTGTGATCCAGATCTAGAAGGAAAAAGAAAAAGTGAATTTAGGAAAATCTAAGTAATCATTATTGACCAGCCTTCTTCATAAGGCTAGAGCCAGTAGGAGAAAGCTCAAAGTAGCTAAAGTCAGAAGACCTGGGTTCAAGTCCACTTTTCCAATGTGTCACCTTGGGCAAGTCATTTCCCTTACTCAGAGCCTTGCGTTTTTCTGTAAAATGGGGATAATGCCACCAGACCAGCTTTCTGATTATCTCAAAGGGTTGTTATGTGGAAGCAAATGAAATAATACAGGTAAAATATTTTAAAACAGTGGAGAATTAAAAAAAAAAAGTTCAGCTATTATTGTATACTTCATTTTCTCCCCCAAAGTCATTTGCCACATGGCAAATCCTTATAATCTGCAGGCATTAGTTCTCAGACTCCCTCATGGAAACCCAAGTCTCATATAGTTAATTTCATGTGCTCTCCCATATTGGAAGATGCAGAGAGGATAAAACTCAAAGCTGATTGTTCTTCAACTCACCAAGTCACTAAGACAAATGGGAGCAGGCTAAGCATTAGCCATGAAGGGCAGCTGGGTAAGTTAGTGGCTAGAGAGCTTGGCCCAGAGTCAGGAAGGTCTGACTTCAAGTCCTGCCTCAGACACCCCCTACTTGTGTGGCCCTAGATAAGTCTTCTCAAAACTATAAAATGGAAATAACAATAGCACCCAACTCCCAGGATTACTGTGAAGATATGAAATTAAATCCTATTTTTAAAGCGTCACATAAATGCTCTTATTCTGTCAGTTCCATGACAGTGGGGCTGTGCCTACCACCATCACCACGGCCTCTCAGAGGGGCTCCACAGGACCTCTGGCTCCAACTTCTTCCTCAGCAGAGATCTACTTTGTCCTGACAGCACCGTTCACAACTGTGACTGAGGCCTCTGGACCTTGTAAACGCTTGCTTCCTGCCTTAGGCTGAAGGTCTCCAGGTTATCTCATATATAAGAGGCTCTACATATGGAAGCAGTCCAACTGGTTCTAAACCCCAAGTGCCAACATTTTCCCTTCTTACTGGGACCCAAGAAGCTGCATCTTTGTGTGAGTCCCTCCCTTCCCTGGCTTTGTTTTCTCATCGGTACCATGACAAGGCCATAACTCGAACTCCCTGCAAAATCCTCTGCCTCCGGCCTAACCTTCCTTGTGAAATCATATTCAGTTTGGAGACAAGACCTCATTCCGTCTTAGGGTGACAAGTGTCTCGTGATGCCAGGACAAGTACCTTGGAGCCATTTAAGATGTAGTACTTCTTATCTTCACTCAGAGTTGCTCTTGTCTGAATGGATGCAGCATCACTCCCACTACAGAGACATCAATGGTTGAGAGATATCAGCCATCCGAAAGTTCACTAAGTCACAAGGGGGCTTTCAAGGTTATTTACACATTCACATTGGTCACATGCATTATAAAGTGGTGATTTTGTGCATTGTTATAATAGTATTTGAAAATTCCAGTGTGTCATAGTTTTCCGGTTGTCACCTGCAGTGAAGATGGCAACAGGGCATGGAGGGGAGTGGAATGGAGAAGTATGGAGACATAATCTTGGTTTGAGAAAGGAAAGAATAGCAGAGAAGAAGTGCCCCTGAGTGGAAGCCAAGAGCTGAGCTACTCTAACTGTGTGGCAATCTTTCTACACCTTTTCATTTTTAAAACAAGACCATTGGATCAGATGATTCCTAAGGACTCTTCCAACTCTGTAATCTAGATGAAAGAGTGGGAAAAAAAGGTGTGTTTCTAATGAGAATAATAGGGGAGCTATAAGGATTTTCTTTGTATGTGATAGTAAAAAATTAAGCTATAATTCATACATTGTCTGCTGCTGGACAGTGGCATTAAGAAACTAGGAGGGCTGATGTGTTATAAAATAACCTAAATGTGAAACCATGACTCATCAACAAAATTCATTATTGAAAGTACATTAATAGGCAGTCAAGGTCAGAGTTCCTAAAGATGGGATGAGATACAATATTAGGAAGGAGAAAGGTGACAAGATACAAGAGAATTGCAATGGTCTGTAAGGGTTGGAGGATTTTGTGCACAGAGAAAATTAACAATACACATCTTCTTCATGCAAGTTACACACATTATGGCTGTGTATGCAGCACATCCCCTACTAGACTCTAAGTCCTAAGAAGACACTTTTCATTGTTGCCCAGACCTAGCACAATGCTCTGCACATAGTAAGCACTTGTGACATTTGGTGAATGAATGAAAATACTGAAGCTACACCTCCCAAGTAGCCCTGGAGACCAGACAATGAAGCATCTTAACCAGAGGCCTCATCTGGAAGTTTGGTTATCTGAAAGCTAACTGCAGCTAAAATGATAAAACGTGGAAGTCTGGGAAGCCTGGCAGTGGAACTATCCCACTGTGTTCACTGTCCCTGGGATGTTTCCACCCTGGACGTCTCTGCAGCATGGTATAGTAGACAGAGTACTAGTGCTGGAATATGGAAGATATGGGTTTCAATTCTGCTTTTGACACTTATTAGCTTATGTGACCCTAGTTAAGTCACTTAACTTCTCTGGGACTAAGTGACTTCATCTGCAAAATGAGGAGGACTGAACTCAATGTCCCTTCTAGCCCTAAGTTTCTGATCCAGTGGTTAAGGTAACAGACATTAGCAATACATTTTGCTCAATGTGATATAACCAGCCTTTTTTCTTTAATACATGGAGTCCAACAATACTGTGTGATGATCAACCATGATACACTTAACTCTTCTCAACAATGCAAGGCAATTCCAAAATTCCAACAATGCAAGACAATTCCAAAAGACTCATAATAGAAAATGTTATCCACATCCAGAGAAAGAATAAAGAGTCTGAATGCAGATTGAAGCATACTATTTTCTCTTTCTCTTGCTACTTTTTTATTTTTTCCTTTTGTTCTGATTCTTCTTTCACAATATGACTAATGTGGAAATGTTTAACACAACTGTACATATTTAACCAATATCAATTGCTTGCTGTCTTGGGGAAGAGGGGAGGAAAGAGAGGGAGAAAAAAAATTTGGAACTCAAAAATCTTATAAAAGTGAATGCTGAAAACTATCTTTACATGGAATTGGAAAAAATTTAAAAAACTATTAGAAATTGGGAAAAAAAAACCACAGGGTCCAAGAATCTTGGAAATACTGGTTGTGAACTACTTTTTAAAAATTTTACACTTCTAAACTTACTAAATAACAAAACAAGTCACCTACCTTGTTGACTCTGTGAGACAGAAAGCTGCAATATATTCCCCGGATGCCAATTTAGGCAAATATTTTGCTTTCTGCTCCTCAGTGCCAGCCAAAATGATGCCCTAAAACACACATACACAATGATGCATTCAGTTAATACCAAACCAAAAAAAGGAAAAAAAGTTAAATTGTGTTCATGAAGGACCCTCTTTAGCAAACAGTGATTTCAAAGGAGAAAAAAACAATCATCAAAGAAAGTAGGCTTGCACTCAAAGTTTCTAAATGTTAAAATTTCAAAAAAATTTCAAAAAAAGTTAAAAAGCAAATGAAATTTAATGAAAAAATATATGTGTAAGATACCTTGAAAGCATCTGTCTCCGGTCAGTTTCTAATAAATGAAATCTATTCTAACAATGTGAAGACTGAAAACACGAGTGGAGCTCAGTGGGGAAGTCTGGGGCTGAATGATTTACCAACAAGAGCTGGCATGACATAGGGCCATTGTGGCACTTGTTCTCTTGTGGCTCCATCTGAATAAAAACACAAACATTCCCCACCTTTTCAGTCTATGGGGCCGGATTTTCTTCACCAGTTCTGAATCAGATACAACAGGACCACATAGGAACCCTGTTGGCTTACATGTTTATGTAGCAAAACTCAATACCTCTTCCATCCTGCTCTCCTCCTTCACATGTGACAATGACACAGCATCGCTGTGAGTATGTGGGAGGGTGCCAGTCCTCTGTGCACAAAGGAAAACTAAGTTTTGGTTTCTAGACTTAAATCTAACCCAGAAGACTAGATTCCACTGTGGCCTGACCCAGAAGAGGGCCACTAGCATGTTCGGAAGGCCTTTCAGCTTCCTCATGATGGCGGTGAACAGTCAGACAAATAGAGGCACTATGCTTTGTAATCCTGCCGACTATGCCATAATGTAATGTAATGCCAAGGAAAGGCAACTTCCCAAGGTTCAAAATACCAGCATAGGTGCTCTCCATTTTATTCAGTGACAAATTAAGAACAGAGAAGATCAAAATATGACATCATTCAAAATACAGCATTTACTAAGTGTGATTAAATAATCTCCAAGTACTACACCACCCCAGGACCTTACATTCATTCAATCAATTACAAAGTCCCTGTTCTAAAAACTACTCCACTCCTAGGCTGTACCTTCATTTAGTCCATCACAAATCCCCTCTTCTCAAATGGAGATTAGTTTCCAATCATAAGTAAAGTACATTCATTTGTTCAATCATAGAACACAAAAAGGTCAAAAGTTCCCCACCCCTGGATCACAACTGAATCTACCCCAGAGTTACAACAAGTTTAAGCACAGCACTTAATACCCAAATGGAGGTCTTTTCTTCATTCTGACAGGAAGCAAGTTCTCAGCAATCTTTGTTCTTTGGGGAGACAAAGCTTAGCAAGGACACAAGATACATTGCCAGTCTCTTCATTAATTCATTCTCTGTCTGCAGAACAGTCCTAGGACCCCTGAAAACATTAGCAAAACCCTCTTCCAGGATTTCTGTAAACATACAACAAGAAAATCCTTCTTCAGGGCTTTGGAACCAACAGCAAAGTTCCAAGAATTCTGCAACAACAGCACTGTCCTTCACCAGTGGACAGTATTCACTCTCTGTCTGCAGAATAGTCTCAGTAGCTCTGAACCAACAGAAAGGTTCCCAGACTCCTGCAACAACAGCACTGTCCTTCACCAGTGGACAGTATTCACACTCTGTCTGCAGGACAGTCTCAGGAGCTCTTAACCATCAGCCAGGTTCCAGAACTTCTGTGACAACAGGACTGTTTTTCACCAGTGGACAAATCTGGCAAAACAACATCAAAACAGACAAAGTACCAGCAAAACAGCCATGTCTCCTCAGTCCTCGGCAGCTCCGGGGGCAGGTCTCAAAAGTCCAGGGCAATACAAAGTGGCCCTCAGCAATCTTCTCAGTCTCTCTCTGCCTCCAAAAAGGGTGCTGCTTCAAAAAGTTCTTCTGCCTCTCTCCTGTGTCTCTCCAAATCTACATTACCAGCTCCTCCCAATTCAGCACTCTCTCTTTTTTTTTTTTTAAAGCAATTGGGGTTAAGTAACTTGCTCAAGGTTACACGGCCAGGTGTTACTGGGTGGGTGCTAAGTGTCTGAGCCCGGGATTTAACTGGCACTCTCTTTTCACGTAAACAAGTCCATCCCACAAGTGGGATTAACAAGCTCTGGGTTTTAACACAACCAAACCAAAAACCAAGCCAATACAGGGGAATCTTTAAATGCCATTACTATTATACTGGGCAACCCAGGTGGGCGGCCTCACAGACTTCATGGATGGAATCATTTCCCTCACAACAAACAGAACATGCTGCAGCTTAAAATGGCCCTGACTTGTGGGACACCTGTATTTGGAAAGGAAGGCTATGCAAAAAGAAAAAAAAATGTCACTAAGATTTTCCAAAACTTTGAGAAATGATGAATACTGGATATTTTTTAGAAAGATTAAAAAAAACAATGGCCGAAGTTAACATCAAAGTTAAGTGCAAATTATTTAAGACAGATATATCACCTAGTCACTAGTCAGAGAAATTAAACTTATACAATAGCTTTACAGAATATTCACAGTGCCTCATGTTGAAGAAATAATATGAAATAAACTAAAGAAAAGCTAAAAAACACAGAGTAGGGGCATTTTCATACATCACATACCTGGTTAGAAGGAAGTCAATGACAGGCAGATATGGTACAGAAGAGATGTTACCACACAGAGTCTTGAACTAGTTAGAGAATTTCCTGTTTTCAATTCAGTCACAGCGGGTAGGTTACATATTTCCTACTTCACAAACTGTTAAATACAATTATCTTAGACTAAAAAAGAATCGGGCAAGTTTTGTTTTCTGGACCTGCCCAACACCCTAGGGATGAATGCTCAGTTATGGACTGACAGAATTAAAATGTCCCCTGAACTCCTGCATGCACTTATTTAGAAAGAATTGTCCCTTCACCTATTCATTTTTTTTTAAAGTGTATATTTTGGTTTCTTTTTCTACAAGGTGCAAGTGCACATTCTTGGCAGGTGAGGCATGAAAATCCAGTCTCTCCTACTCCATTATCTCTTTCACTTTGTGTTCATGTGAGCACAACAGCCTTCATACCTCTCTCTGATCCAACTGGTTTCTACCTATTTGCCTCTTATCAAAAAGTGATCCAACAAGGAATATGTTTCTGTTAAAGAGGTCATGCCTTCAAGAAGCTCTTGCAGCAACAATTTCCCTACTCCTAAAAAAGGTTCAGTCTTGGTACTTGTTGTGAGAGCGACTGAGTCATAGTAGAAGGAATCATAGCATTAAAATCTATGGCTAGAAAATATAGGGAGACATGTATAGGTCACATTAGAATGATATGGTTCTTTTAAACATGTTACTGCCTCTTATATGTTGTTTGTCCTTCATTTTTAAAAGGACCACGGCATCAGGGAAGTGATGACATGATTTGCAGTTGACTTTGATTTGAATGAGGGAGGGCTGTGAAAGGGCACCAGCCTCACTTTCTCCTCCAGAGGCATCTGGGTCCAGTGGACTGATATTCATCAGGATGACTGGAGATGATCCAGGATGCAGTAGGAGACCCTGGCCCTTTTAGGCTAAGGCCTTTTCAGGTACTTGCTTAGAGTGAGGTAACACCCATTCAGTAAATAGGCCTCTTTACGAAGTGAGTCAAGGGATGGCCCCCTTTAATCAGAAAAAAAAAAAATCAAGCCGGGAGGGGGAGACCCTCAAGGTTGCTGTTCCAAAGAGAAACAATTACCACTGACATTCACTAAGTCAGAAGGGCCCAAAATACAGTCATTAAGGACCCTGGGCAGGGACTTATTGTGGTCCAATCTATGAGCTTTTGTGGAGAAAAAAAAAAAGGAAAAGAAAGAAATGAGAGAGAGTAGAAGGAAGGAGGAAAGGAAGGAAGGAAGGAAGTTAAGTGGGCAGCCTCTGGCTATCAGATTTTACCTTTCTTTGGAGAGGAGAAGGAGAGGGAGACAGAAAGGATGAGCTGAGTTACCCAACTAGCTGGGTCCCCATTCAGGCAGCTCAGTCTACTCTCTTCCATATAACATGTGAAAACAGAATAGGTGGGGCGTCACAGGGAGGAAGGCTGAGAGAATGCTTGGCAGCACATTGGAAAACAAAATGACAACTGAGTAGTACCTTTAGTCCTATTGACTGATGTGCAGCCAAAGTGACTGCAATTGCTCCATCCTGAGAAAAGATTTCTCCTAAACGTGCATACATTATATGTGATAAACCAAGGCCACCTGTTAAAAATGAATACATTTTTATTAGTGCCAAAGCAAGGAACTCTACTTAAAAGGCTTGATAATGATACAGAGAAAAGATCAAGAGTAAACATCAGATGTGGGCTTTTTCTTGTTTTCACATACAAGTGTATAACCTTAGACAAGACAATCTCTATAAGCCTCAGTTTACTACTTTGTATGATGGAAATCACAATACTTTAACTATCTCATGAGACTGTGAGGATGAAATGATGTCTGTGCAAACACTTTATAAGATACCAAATACATGAAAGTTGTTACTGTTACAATTATATTATGAATAACAATTAGAATTGTAAAAATACCCATCTATCTAAACCCCATGCAAAACAAAATATAATAGGAAAATGTTTTTATTACAATGTACCTGCTACTCCAAACCTTACTACTTGTATTGATGAAGAAACAGAGGCATTATCAAAAGGATTGTCTTCACTGGAGTAAAAACAGACCAAGGACTGTAGCAATCAATCAAGAACCATCTATTAACTACTTACTATGTACCAAGCACCGTGCTAAATTCTAAGGATAAAAAAGAAGGCAAAAGCACAGAAATAGCCCCTGTCCTCATGATGCTTACATTCTAATGGAAGAAACAAGTCTAAACGCACAGCCAGACTGGAAGGAAGGTGTAACTAACCTCAGAGCTCCAGTGGCTGGGGCGGGGGGGGTGTAGAAGTCAGTAGGTGAAGGTGGGGAACAAGTGTAGAGGAGCATGAAGGTGGGAGATGGAACAGCACACAAAGAAACAAAAGCAGGGCAGTGCCACTGAACTACGGAGGGAAATAAAAGCCCAAGCAGACTGGCAAGGAGGGAAGGAGACAGGCTGCAAAGAAGTGTAAACGCCAAACAGAAGACAATTCTATTTGATTCTGGGAGTAATAGGGAGACACTGGAGTTTCTTGAGTAGAGAGATGATGTGGTTAGGTTTGTGCTTTAGAAAAGTCACTTTGTCAGCTATGTGGAGGATAAACTGGAGTGTGGAGAGATCTGAGAAGGAAATAATGAGAAACCATTATAATAGTTCAAGAGAGAGGTGATGAGGAATTAGGGTGGCAGCTGTGTGACTTTAGAAACGAGGTATCTAAGAGAAGTGATGAAGGTGTAAATAACAGTATTTGGCAAATAGCAGGCTACAGGATAACTGAGAGTTGGAAGTCAAGGATGATGCCAAGATCGCAAACCTAGGTGACTAAGAGGATGGGGGTACCTTGAAAAGCAACAGGGAAGTTCAGAAGCGAGGGGGTGGAAGGAGGAGAGAGAAGATAACGAGCTCTATTTCGGACATTTTGAGTTTGAAATGTCTACAGCACATTCCGTTCAAAATGTCCTAGAAAACTGGTAATGTGGAAGTGGACGTCTGGAGAGAGGCCAGGGCTAGGTATATAGATCAGGGAATCTTCTGCAGAGAGATAACCAAATCTGTGGGGGAGAGAGTATAGAGAGAAAAGAAAAGAGGACCATGGACAGACTTTCAGAGGGCAATTAGGAAGTGTGACAAGGATGAAGATCCAACCAAGAAGGCAGAAGGAAGGGTCAGACAGGAGGGAAACCAAGAAAAAGTAGAGTCACAAAAGCCCAGAGACAAGAGGGTCCAAAGATGCAGAAAGGGTCAATAAGGAGAAGAAATGAAAAAGGATATTAGATGTGGCAATTAAGAGATCACTGAGATACTTGGCACTTACTGTGTGACCCTGGGCAAGTCACTTAACTCCAACTCCCTCAAAAGAGAGAGAGAGAGAGAGAGCTCACTGGTACCTCTGGAGAGAGCAGTTTGATAAAATCAGAAGAAAAACTGTAGGTTTAAAAGAGAGTAAAAGAAGACATGAAGGTAACAAGCATAAACTACTTTTTTTTTTTTAAAGCAATTGGGGTTAAGTAACTTGCTCAAGGTTACATGGCCAGTTATTATTTCTGGGTGTGGTGCTGAGTATCTGAGCCCAGATTTGATCCAGGTCATCCCGACACTGGAGCCGGTGCTCTTACTCGCTGAACCACCTGGCCGCCCCTAAACCACAAAGCTGAACAGAGAAGGAGAGAACTAGGATGACAGCTAGTGGGTATGGCCGGGTGCAATGGGAGGTTTTTGAAGATGGGGGAGACGTGGGATCTACACACAGCAGGGAAGGAGTCAATGGACAGAGATGGAAGATTAGAGTGCAGATCTGATTAGTACGGCTATTACTATCCACTAGACAAGATATACTGCTACAAATAACAGTCTGCACTGGTTACATACTTGCTGACTTTAGTAGGTCAGAGTTTCTGTTTCCAAGAAGAAGTCCTACTGTGTTTTGATAAGCATGCAAAAGTTTTTAATGAGGAAACTCCATATGCATACAAACAATGGATATGTCAAAAGCTGTCCAAGTTAGTTCTCTTAAGGTTAGAGCCTCCCTAGAAGCTCATTTATGCTATTAAACACATTCTTGTACCTTATTAAATTATTTAGCAGTCTCTATTTCTAGATAGTCCCAAGTTCAATTTCAGCCCAGTGACAATTAGTGACATCTCAATGCATGAGATTTTTCCTCTATATGCCTTACAGATGACTTTGGAGATTTCAAAATTCAATTTGAAAATCACTATAAATGACCAACAGGAAAAGAAGAGGAAGGGAATACAGATGGGAAAAGCTAAGAGTTGGTCATTCTTTCCTGGTGCTACAAATGACTTATGATGTAATCCTGACCATGTCATCATTCTGATACTTTATAATCTGCAAAATGGAACTGAAAATCCTGCTAGTAAGTAGTGACACAGTATTTATTTGCAAATCTTCCCCCTAACCCTAGAGGATTACATATGGAAAGCTTCTGTTCTTGCAAATAATCACAAAACATGATGAAATGACTTTCAAAATGATAGAACTGTCATACACTATTATAAAGTAATTTTCTATACCCTGGAGTTTATTAATGTTCTCTGGAAACAAGAAGATTCCAGATTTCCTTCTGCTCTAGGAAACAAATGCATAGCTATTGGTAAAATTTTAACTTTCAAGTTACAGAGAGAATCCCAAAACATATTTTTTTCATGAGAAATATAGTTGTGCAGTTATGGTTACTTACCATATTCTTCTGGAATCAACATGCCAAAGAGTCCCAGCTGCTTTAATTCATCTAAAGTTTCTTGCGGAATTACACCATCACGATCAATTTTTTCAGAGTCCACTAGCAAACAGAAAACATTATAAATATGTAAAACTAAATATATTTAATTAATTTAAACTATTCAGTGTAAGGATACCTATACATGAGCCTAAAAATGAAATTTTTTTAGTGTAGTATTGGTTGGCCCAGCAAAAATTTCCAAGTTTATAGCCTCTAATACAATTTTATACAATATAGCCACTAATACAATACTAATGGGATATGTCTTAAATCAATGTCAGTTTGGTCAGAAGTTTTTCTGAGGGTTTAAAGGAGAAAGAAAGGGACTCTAGGAAATGGAAACATGAAAAACAGAGCAGCAAAAAGTGAGTTATGTGTGGGAAACAAGAGGTCCATCAAGTGTAGTAAAACTAGCCTGTTGGAGAGAGGTGGTGATAAAGAAAAACAAAGACGTGAGGGCAGCAAACTTTGTGGGAACAGGTGGTGGAGTCTGGATGTGCTAAGACAACTAAGAGCAGCATGGTCTGGTTTCTAAGCCAGGTAATAAGCATCAGAAGATGACTGGTCCAGGGGGATGGATACAAGAGAGGCAACAACCCAAGGAGGGGAAGGAGGTGGCTGTTGTAGGTGGTGGTGTTGTGGAGCCCACCTCTGACACTGAACCTCTGTATGCCTCAGCTTCCTCATCTGGTAAAAAAAGAGGGGCTTGGACTAGATGGTCTCTAGGAGCCCATCTAGCTCCCAATCAATGATACTATGAATCAATGGTACCAAATAAAAGTAATTATTCTCCAGACTTAAAAAGTGACCTAAGTAGGGGAGATAAATAGCAAATCTAATTTGAAAACAGAACCATCTTCTAAGAAATAGGGTTAACTGATACCTAATGCTTAAATATCCTCAGCTGCCAAAACACACACAGCAAAATGAGACTGAAAGGTTCACCAACACCAAGACATAAATATTACGAGGGGCAAAGAGTCCAGTATTTTTTTTTAATTACTCAAACTCAAGAGAAGGAAAGATATGATTATATCTAATCTATATCTAATTATTAGGACTAAATATGTAGTTTCTTATGAGTGCTACGCTTTAAGAAATTTTAATGTTTTAAACCTGATCATCAAATTTAATCTCCGAGATGATAAAAAACTGAAAATAACAGCTTTTCACCTAGACTTTTTAGCTATAGGGGAACAAGGAAATACTCAACATCTCCCCAAATATGTGTGCTGTGGAAGACTTTGGAACATAAACATTTTTTTGGATCAAAGGTTTAAGAAGCTGGTTATTAGTTTCCCATTAATTCACCTACATAATCACCTCTTTTATGTGGAACTTGGAATAGATGACTTTGAAATCTGGCTATAAAATGTCATAAATCATTTTTCATTTATATGTTGCTTTAGAGGTCAATTAAGGGAAGCAATATTAGGGATAGGTAGACATCAGGGTACAAGATAGTGCAGAAATTAATTACTTGCCATTCTAAGAATCCCAGAATCCCAGAACTAAAGAGGCCTTTAGTGTCAATCTCATCCAACTCATTTTAGATAGGAAATAAGACCTCATCATCCAAGAGGAGATGGCCCATCTTGCCCAAGTACACACACCCAGCCAGCAGCAGGGTTAAAGCTAGAACTCAGGTCTCATGGGCTCCAGCCCAGGGTACTTTCCTCTAAACCAGGGGTGGGGAACGCCAGAGGTTCCTGCTCTAAACTCTGCTGCCTGTCCTATTTGTCTATGCCCCACCCTCCAAGTCCATTACTTACACACTCCTTGGGGGAAAATGGGAGGGAGATCATGCATTGTTCAGGTTTTATACTATCCTTTCCTTCATCTAGTACATAATAAAATTTGTTTTTGTAGGATTTTAAAATTTCTGACACATGTATATATATCTGCCCCTTGAATGGAAAATTCTCTTACAATGCAATTCTTCTTTTTGGATTATAATATAATAATGAGGCTCCCACATGCCCCAATTGGTGAGGGATTTGGAGGACATGAATGACGTGGATTGATGGCAATCTGGTTAAAACTCTAAGCAGCTTTGCAGGTTGTTGTTTGGTTTGTGGGTTTTTTTTTTTTTAACTCGGATGCTTTCATTTAAGATATGAACCTCTTGTCATTCAGGTAGGAAGTGACATTATCTGAAGCATATATTTGAAAAATCACCATTACCAATCTAGCTCTGATTCTATCTGCTAAAACATGGTCAACAACAATGTAAATTTTGAGATCTATTAAAGAATACTCATATGTAATTAAGCAATTTTTAACAACAGTAAGGGAAGTCTCTTTAACTTTTTAAAATTCATTACAAAAATACACAATTAATTTTGTGATCTGTAACCACTCTAAGTATTCCAATAATGGCTGTTTGATTACCTGTCCAAAATGCTAAAGGTTGGATTCTTTAGTGAGGTTGGACCAGATAACATCTAAACTCTAAGCTGTAAGCTTCTATCAATTTTTTAAAACATCAATCAGAGCAATTTTTAAAATATCAGCATTTAATGTTTTCATATAACTAGCTTATTTTTTAAAAACAGATCTTTCCTATGTATATTATTTCTGTTAAGTGCATATAAATCATTAAAGATTTTTCAAGTCAAACTGACAGTCATAGAAAACAGGAATTTGTTAGTTAAAATTTCTGATAAAAAAGGAAAAGGACACACCTTCATTGAAGAATTTTTCTACTGGTGCCACAAACTGCTTTATATCATTTAATTCATCTAGGGTGACTTCTGGATACGGAAAAACTTCTTTCTAAAAAATGGCAATATTTAATAAAATTATCATCTTCATAGTCAAATGCTATCCAATCCACTCCTAAGGAAATTATACTTTTGGAAGATGGTCACAGCACTGGACTACCTGATGACCCACATCCCTTTGACAGGGATCTCTCTCTATAGGACACTTACTACCTTAAGATATGGGAAAAGGGAACTTCAGTTGAGCTGTGATGGAATGAAAATATTTAGGCATTATTCTACACACTACCTACATTGGAAGGAAAAATATAAGAACTAGGAGAGTCAAATGAGGTATAAATTTTCTTTTTTGCCATTTGAGTTAAAAAACTTAAAAAATAATTTTGATATCTTTTGATAATTTTATTGATAACTTCCCCAAAAGTGATCCCATATAACAAAGAATATTTTCTAAAGAAAAAAAAATAAAAAGAGGAAGAGAAAAAAGTTAACAAAACAAAATGATATGCTGAAGAAATATGAAAATAACCTGCAATGTTCCACACCTGTGTCCCTCCAACCTCTGTAAAGGAGTGGCTGGAGATGTCTTCATGATCTCCTCTTTGGAATTGTGCTTGATTGAGAAAATGTTCACTCTGTTTTGTAGTGGTGAATGTTTCCACTGATGTTGTAGTTGCTGTGAGTACTGTTTTCTTGGCTCTGCTGACTTCACTCCTCATCAGTTCATGGAAACCTTTCCATGCTTCTCTGTATTCACAAGGCCAACTTTTTCAATAGGATCAATGTGTTCATTTGTTTTGCTTGACTACACTTATTACAAGGGAGAGATTCTATGGGAGCGTGGGGTGGGGAAGAGCAGAGAGTGATGCTAAAAAAAAAAAAGATCTTTTGAAAAGCTTTTTGGGAGTCTGGTTTTGGGGAAAAACTAAAAAGCATTGCTGTACTCTGATTACACAGAAATAAACTGCTTCCATATAGCTTTCCACATTGGGCCCCTTTCAAAGGGCTTCATTCTGAAGGTTTCCAAGTTTAACAAAGACAAGGTCTCATTTTAATTTTGGTATTCAAAAAAGTTGCTGTTGTGAGTATTTTTATGCAGGCTTTCCACCAGGCTGAAGAAACTAATGTGAGGGTAGCTGTCCTCACCAGTAAGATGTCATCTGTAAATTACAAAGCACTTTCAGACTCATGATGGAAAATGCTATCCTCATCCAGAGAAAGCACTAACAGAGTCAGAATGCAAATCAAAACATACTATTTTCACTTTCTTCTTTTTTTGGTGTTTTTTTTTGGTAAATGGTTTCTTCTTTTACAACATAACTAACATCAAAATATCTTTTACATGATTGCATACATATGACCTATATCAAACTGCTTTGCAAACTTTTAAGTACAATAAGTGCTTTGTTGTTGAACTGTTGTGACATCTGACTCTTCTTCATGGCCTGTGGGCCAAAGCACACCAGGGCCTTCTATCCTCCATTATCTCTCTCTCTCTTTTTTGTCTTTATTAATTTGTTTACTTTCAGTTTACAAGATTCAATTCCACAATTCCTTGGGTCTCAAATTTTCTCCCCCTTCTTCTCCTCCCCCCCGCCCCATGGTGGCATACAATCAAGTATAGGATCTGCAAATACTTTCACATTAGACATTAGTCAGGTTATAAAGGATTGTAACCAATGGAATGAACAACGGGAAAGAGGAAACAAAACCAAACAAGAAAAAGAAAGAGAGCAGGTAGTTTGCTTCAATCTGCATTCAAACTCTGTTCTTTCTAATTCTTTCTCTGAATGTAGACATCTCTCCCCATCATGAGTTTTTTGGAGTTGTCTTATAACCCTGCATTGCTGAGAAAGTCTATCAAAGTTGGTCATCACACATACGTTGTGTCTGTAATTGTGTACAAATTTCTCCTGGCTCTGGTCTTCTCACTCAGCATCAGTTCGTATAAGCCTCTCCAGGTAAATATGAAGTCCATCTGCTCTTCGTTTCTTATAGCACAATAGTATTCCATTACATTCATATACCACTTGTTTAGCTATTCCCCAATTGATGGGCATCCACTTAATTTCAAATTCTTTGTGACCACAAAAAGAGCTGTTATAAATATTTTTGTACATATGGGTTCCATTATCTCTTTTTTTTGCTTTTTTTTTTGGAGGGCAATTGGGGTTAAGTAACTTGCCTAAGGTCACATGGTTAGGTTTTTGTTTGTGTGTGTGTTAAGTGTCTGAGGCCACATCCGAACGCAGGTCCTCCTGACTCCAGAGACAGTGCTCTACTCACTGCGCCACCTAGCTGCCCTGGGTTCCATTATCTCTTTAAGTTTGTCCAAGCTCATGTTCATTGTTTCTATGACACTCTCCATCTCCATCCTCTGTTGTCCCCTTTTCCTTTTGCCTTCAATCTTTCCCAGCATCAGGTGAGTCCCGTCTTTTCATTATGTGGTCAAAGTATTTAAGTGTCAGCTTCAGTATTTGACTTTTCATTGAGTAGCCTGAGTTAATTTCTTTAAGTATTGACTGATTTGATCTCCTTGCTGTCCAAGGAACTCTCAAAACTCTTCTGCTGCACCATAATCTAAAACCTCTCTTTATAGTCCAACTTTCATACCTATACATTGCTACTGGAAAGACCTTAGATAGCTTTGACCATATGGAACTTGAACTATAAAAACATAAACAGTAAAATAAAGGTGGAAATGGCTCATGAACTTATAACCTGTGTGACCATGAGCAAATCATGTAACTTTTCTTGGCCTCAGTTCCTTCATCTGTAAAATGGAGGGGGGTGGAGCTGAACTAGAAAATCCTAAGGTCCCTTTCCAGTTTTAAATCTCTATGAAAGTCACAGGGGGTAATCCTTAGTCCATAATAGATAAATGTTTTGTTAAAGACATGAACTTATTGTCAGAGGAGACAGAAACTGTTAATAACTACTTAGAATGCTCACCTAGAGTCAAAAGAATATAAATTAAAACCATTTTAAACTATCATTTCCCACATGTCAAAGAGGCAATAATAATTAAAAGCAATGAGAACAGCAAGGCTAATGAGGCTGTGGAGGAAAAGGAATACTCATTCATTGCTGGTGGAATTACAAGCTTGTTCCTCTTCAACAATTATAAAAATAGCCATACCTTTTGACTCAATTTCTGCTTGGAAAAAAACCGCAAAGTGTCGTTAAAAAAAAAAAAAAGAACTAAGTATTCAAAGATTTTCATAGTGTTATATACAATCCAAAACAAAAAGAAAAGCCCCAACCTGTAAAACTCTGTAAATAACCTATGAGAAGGGTTAAATAAATTGTGCTTCATTAATTTAACAGAATAATATAATGCAATTAAGAATGACAAGCACCAAATATAAAAAGAAAATAAAAATAAAGCAAAGTGAAAAAACCAGCACTTAAAAAGAATGGAGAACCTGCATACTATTAGAAGAGGAAAAGTGAAAAAAAAAAAGAATACTGATGACAACTTAGGATAAACGAAAAATTGTTGAGACTTAATGTATCTAAAACTTAAAATGAACTCAAATAATTACAAAACAAGGTTAGTCTAAACAAAAGTCTGGGGTTTTGTTATTGCTGTTTAAACATTCACTGCAAGCCTCTGGGTCAAAATGACTGAATCTCAGGATTCAGCTTTTGGCTCAAAGCAAAAAGACCTAAGGCTAAGGGTACTAGGACAATATCCACTAGAACACAAGCTACAATTTATAAGGTCATATATCCATGACCTAGATAAACCTATATGCCTTCTAGAGGGTGAGCCCTCATGGCTACTTTTAAAAGAGATAAACAGCTGACTTCAAAGTCTGAGGCTTAACACGGGACAAAGCTTGCTGTGGCCCCACCAGAACTTTGTGACTGGGCAGAAAGGGTATTTTGGACACCAGTGAATTTCAATCTCTTCTAATAAGATGGGTTTTGTTATCCTATGTCTTAGTCCTACCTTCACTTAGTGAGAGGGAAAGGTAGGTGGGAATGGGGGGGCAGGTTACTACCTCCAGGATTCCCCAAGATAAAGCTCTGAAAAGTCAAAATGCATTCTATGTTGCTGGATGGACTACAACAAAGAACCTTATTGGTTGCTCTGTTTTCTCATTAAGTGTCTCTTAAGTTAAAAAAAAGAAAATACACTTTATTTAAGAAACTAGATCTGAAGGTCCAAGTTTTTTTTTTAATTTATTTACTTTTAGTTTACAACATTCAGTTCCACAATCCATTGAGTTCCAAATTTTCTCCTCCTCCCTCCCATGGCAGCATGCAATCAAATACAGGTTCTACAAATACCCTGAAGGTCTAAGTTTTATAGTCATAGCAGAACACTATTGATAATCTGTAGAACTTTGGTTTAAGACTTAATGGCATGTCAATGTCACGTTAAATTTAATAAAGATATCAAAGAAGAGGGATTGAACAAGTACAAATAATAAAAGTTAACTGCTGTAAAATTCTGGAGAACCAAAATCAGTTATGAGAAGACACCCCCACCTCACTCCTTTACAGAGATGAGAGGTCCATGAACTGGTGTGGTAAATTGCACATATTTTCAGACTTTTTCAATGTTGCTTATCTTTGTCCCCTTTTTCTTTAAAATAAAATGTTATATGGGATGGGAAGGGATACTGGAAGAAATTTTGGTGATATAAAAAAAGATATAAATCAAAAAATTCTTAAATGTCACTAAATAATGGATGGTGCCAGAGCATTTAAAAATATGTGGTCCTGAGATACTTGTTTTTGCCTTTTTATACTAAACAATTTAATAAACATTCTAGGAGTTTGTTTGCACAGGCTTTTTTGTTTGAGATAGGGATGTTTTTATTCCCCATTCAATTGTTCTTCTCAGTCAAGTCATTTTTAGTGGTGGATGGTTGTTCCAATATACACCATCATGGATAGTATCACTGAAAAACAAAGCCAGCTCCCCTCTCACCTCAGCCAATCAATCAAGAGTGAGAGAAGGAACTATCCTATGGCACCTTTTCAACATATACCTTTCCAACCTAAGTTAGATACCTGCCTAAATGTAAGAATATTAATTTAGAAAGGAAAAGGATGAGATAACAAGACCAAAGATTAATAATGTGAAAAAAAGGGCTGAAAAGTTGCAAAAAGCTTTAAATGTCAAACAGAGGAATCTGTATTTGATCAGTTAATAGAGATTCAAGTCACTGGAGTTCACTGAATAGGAGAATGATATAATGAGAGCTGTGCTTTAGGAAGATCATTGGCAGTTGTATGAAAGATGAAACAGAGAGGACAGACTGGAGGCAGGAAGACTAGAAGGCTGTTGCAATTGTTCAGATGAGAGGTGATGAGGGCTTGAACTATGGTGGCTGTAATATGAATACACAGAAGGAGACATGGGAGATGTAAAGGTAAAGCTGACAAGACTTAGCAAATGAATGGCTATATGGCATGAGAGAGTGAGGAATAAGGGAGTCTGTGTGCCTTGGTGACTGGAAGCATGGTGGTGTGCCCAAAGAAGTGGTGAACCAGGAAGACACACTGGTATGGAGGGGAAGAGAATTAGTTATTTTGGATATACTGAGTTTAAGACGGATACAGGACCCTCAGTTTGAAATGTCCAAAAGGCAATGGCAACACAAGACCATAGTGGAAAGATGGGACAATGACAAATTAAAGATGATCCAGAAAAACCAGAGTGACAGTGAGGATTAAGAACAAACAAGCACAAGGAAAGCTCACATGCCTAGTCTGTAGGTATACGCTCAATGAAATGATATTCCACAGACCTCACCAACATCAACGGAAGTCACATTGTATTGCTACTTAAAAGGACAAGACACACAGATGTGTTGGTAAGCATGGAATATCTAAAGACCAAAAAACAACCCTACTCCTGGCTCTCTAAGGTCCTTTCTGGAAGCTGGTGTTAGACACATGGTGTTCTGGGATATGCTTTCAACAAGTGCACAGCCTGCACTCATCATCAAAAGCATTTATTATAAGGCAGCAGGAACACTGAATTGTTCTCTGGTTCTTAGGCCTACATGAAAGAACTTTTGCAAAAGGGTATGACTTACTTGGTTGAACTCATGGAGTGATACGGAAATGGAAGATGACCAAGTACTGAAACTAGCCAGCACCAGGGAAACCTCACTTACAGACCAAGACTTTTTTCCAAGCTAACAGCTCTCCTTGAATTCTGGTAACTGTAAATCACAAAATAAAATGACTGGATCATGAGATCATAGACCTTTAGAATTGAAAAGAACCTTATAGATCAACTGGTCCAACATCCTCATTTTACAGATGAAGGAACTGAAGGCCAGAGAGGTGGATATGCCTGAGATCACATGCAAAAAGCAGAGCTGGAAACAGAAGCTTATGCCATAGACTCAACACCTTGTGTTTTTTTTTTCTATTCCTATATCCATGAGGAGACTAGTTTATGATGCTACATGGCATAAGAACAGTTAAGAATAAGGATGTTATAGGTCTCTACCTAGCTATAGATGCAACCATTGATTTTTGTATGTTTAATGTTCAAAGACCCTAAAAGATGACCTGGAAACTAAAAAGTCAGTAGGGAACCAGTTCTCTTGGACTCACCAACTACATACTGTGTTGTATAGCTATGGGCTAGGGATAGAACTTACTAGCAAAGTATTACTCTGGCTGAGCATAGTTTCTTTAACAAAAAAAAAAAGCAGAGTGGAACAGCATTCTAAATTAAGATATACTCATTAGGAAATCTAGGAATCTGAAGGGAGAAAAACTTGGTAAGGAACATTTGAATGAGAATCAAGAGAGAGAAACAGAAGTAATACTGTTTTGGGGATATGCTACAGCCTACCTAGACAGAAAGGAAAAATCTGATAAGGCACTTAGAAAAGAGATCACAAACCTGGCACAAACAATAGGATATCATAATGATAGGGAACCCAGACACATGCAGGACTTTTCTCTATGCTAAAGGAAGAGCAGCTAAGAAACGTGTAACTTGTCTCAATGAGAATTTCATCCTTCAAAAGGTGGAGGAGAAGGGGATTTGCTGTTCTCTGCTTGACTGACCAAAAGGAGGTACAGGATGCTAAGAGAAAACTACAAAACTAAGAAAAAATTACAAACTTGGGAGCAAGATAAAATAGAACAAACTGGGTCATACCCTCAAAACTGGCATTCTAAACAGAGAATTTTATCAAGCACTGCTAGCTCTGAACCAACTGCTGTTCTCTTTCAGAGACCCTATTCATTAGACCATTTCTGAATGCCTTTCTCCCAGTAGCTATTATTAACACCTCTGCCAAATGGGTCAAAGCTGTACTTCAATGTGCTATCCCAGTATCTGTCTTGTCTTGTTTAAGGTTGCCCCCTTAAATTCAATTGTTTTTGTTGCTACTCTTAGAATCATAGGACATTAGATGATCCCATATGTAGGATTACCATCTACGTTCTATATAACTTACATGCCTTTTTCATCAAAGATGACATTACGTATCATAAACATACAATATGTTGCTGAATAAAGATGAGACAACAAAAATGATTAAGAGAGAGAGGAAAGGCAAGATAAATGAAGATAAAGTCAGATAGCTTCTACATGATCTTAGAAAGTTCAAGTCACCAGGCTTAGTCTAGGTAATGAAATAATGGGGAAATATGATGGTTGAGTTGGCATTATTGATCAAAGGGGTAGAGGTGGTATGAAACTCAAGAAAGGAAAATGCTGAATGAGAGAGAAGAGAGGAGAAAGAGGGAAGAAGACAAGAAAGATGAAAGAGGGAGATGAGGGACAGAAGAAGAAGAGGAGGAAAGGGGGGGGAAGAAAAAGGAGGGGAGAGAGAGGGGGGGAGAGCAAAAGAAAAGGGAGGGAGGGAGG
>NW_027185761.1:14665489-14746289 GCF_028583685.1 Petaurus breviceps papuanus | reverse complement strand
AGAGAGAGAGAGAGAGAGAGCACAAAGACAGAGAGAGAGAGAGAGAGAGAGCACAAAGACAGAGAGAGAGAGAGAGAGAGAGCACAAAGACAGAGAGAGAGATCTGTCAAATACAGACCAGAGAGCTTGACTTTGATTACTGGAAGAATTCTTCAATGCCATTACAAGAGTTGGTTTGTGAGCATTTAAGATGCAATTATCACTAAAAATTGTCCAGGCTTTATCAAGAACAGATCATGACAGACTAATCTTGTCCTATTTCTGACAAGGCAACTAAAATGATAAACCAAAGGAATGCCATGGACATAGTATTTGTTGTTGAGACATTTACTTCATGTCCAACTCTTTGTGACCCCCATCTGGGATTTTCTTGGCAAAGATACTGGAGTGGTTTGCCAGATCATTTTACAAAAGAGGAAACTGATGCAAACAGGGTTAAGTGGTTTACCCAGGGTCACATAGCTAGTAAGTGTCTGAACTCACATCTTCCTGACTCCAGTCAGAGTTTTCTATCTAGTGCAACACCTAACTGGTATAGTAAACTTAGCCTTTAACAAAGTATGTTAACAAAGTCTCTTTATGCAAGCCTTGTGGCCAAGGTGGGAGTGGTATGGGCTAGATCAGTGGTGTCAAACTCAAACAGAAATGGAACCCTATGGCCACATATTGACTTAGAAAATCACAAATTAATAGTATCCATATTTTATTTTTATTTAACATTTCCCAATTACATTTAATGTGGTTTGCAGCATTCAGGTGGAGTTAGACACCTCTGGACTGGATTAAACATTTTAGATGATTATACATTTATTCAGATTTGGAACTAGTTTAATGCCTAGATCCAGAAAGTAGTCTTTAATGAGTTGATGTCAATTTAGGGAAGGTTTCATGTCAAATTGCCTTGTCCTAACCCTTTGTTAGTAGTGACTCTAGACCTGGGCTCAAACTTAACCTCTGATGATGAGTAACCTTCCTGGGCCCCAGTTTTCTCATCTTTAAAAGGTTGACCTAGATGATGTCTAAGTTTTCTTCGGAGTCAAGGACAACAGAAGAACAGCCTAAGCTGCTGCAATTGGCACCTGTATGTTAAAAATCCTGGGAAGACATGCACAAGATTCATGTATGACAAGACTATAGGGAATGGACAGATTACACCTTGATTGGAAGGAGTTAACACTCACATAGATTCAGTCACCTAAGCAAAAAGTATATAATCAATAGGCTTTAGGGAACCACTAAAGGTTTTGTCAGCAAGATGATGAATTTAAAGATTTTATAGACCAGGGATTAAGATTTATCTGGCACTATACTTAGAATAGATTTTAAAAAATGGACAGCTTAAAGCTGTACTTAATGAACTTTTATCTGGCAGCATCCTCGGGATGGATTAAAAGCGGACAGGAGGCAGAGACTTCTCCAACAGTGACTGGCAATGGAGGCTTGAACTCGTTTGCTGCTGTGGTTGTCAGCGGAGTGGGATGGGGTAGGAGTCAGACCCAACGCTAATTTACAAAGCGACCTCTCTCCAGCCTGGCTCCCCACTTTTAAAAGGAGATCAAGGCTCTTCATCTCTGGGGCGTCTGGCAAAGCCTATGGACCCCACGGAGCCCTGCTCCGAATGTTTAAGATCATTGAAGAAGATGCTGCCCTTCGGTAAGGACAATAACGACTTGTGTGCTGGTCTTGTGGTCCAAGGTCTCTAAGAGCTGCCCCTGCTGGGGGATGGGCAGGGTCCGGTGCAGAGGCTTTGGAGGTGACCTCGACCTTGGGGATCGCTCGGACTACGGGGTACCAGAGGCTCCCGGAGAGGGAAGGGAGGGCCCAGCCTTGGCACCACGCCAGCCCCGAAGCGGCAAGCGCGGGCTAAAACCGGGAGCTGCGCAGGCCCGGCCGCTGCCTCCGCCCTGCCCATTTTACAGATGGGGGAGACGAGGCTCAGGGAGGCGAAGCGATGGGCTCGGGCTCCCACAACTGGCAAACGCCAGGGCTTGACAGGGGGGCCCGCCCCCTCCCCACTTGCCGAGCCGGGGGCGGGGGCGGAGCGGCCGTTACCTTCTGGATCTTCCCCAGGAACAGATCCTTGGCGTAGGACTGGCACCGCGGGCCGGTGCGCAGGGACCGCCGGAGGCTGCCCGCCGCCAGCGGCTGCGGGAGGAGGGCGCCTAGGGCCCGGAGGGAGCCCACCCCTGCCGCCCGCAGGAGGAGAATGCCTCCGTAGCTCATGACGCTCCGCGTGCGGCTCCCAAGCTGCCACAGAGAGGTTCTCAGGGGGCCGAGAGAGGCGCGGGCGCCCCGATGACGTCACAAGCAGACGCCTCCTGATGGCATCACTAGCTGCGGCGGGCTCCAGGCGGAACCTGCCTCCCTCCTCCCGCCTCCCTGCCGTGGTTCGGACTGCGGCTGCGCAGCCTTTGCTCCTCCTCCCCCTCCTTCTTCCCCTCTTTTCCCTAGTAGAGTTTGATGCCCCGGGCCTGCGGGTTAGCGGTGCAGGAGCTGGAGGTCCTGCTCCTACGTTTATGAAGCGCCCCCTTTGTGCTGGGCCGCAGCCACCCAGCCCCTGCCCCCGAGGAGCTGTCTCTCTAGGGCGCATGTCAGTGACTTGTGTTCCTCTGAGGTGCCTACGGTGTAAAGGGAAGGCGATCTGAGTGGGGAGGGCACTCGCAGCTGGAATGGCCTCCTGCCCAAGGGGGCACCTAGTTGAGGCTTGAAGGTAGCTCGAGGCAGTGGTAATGGAGGGAGAGCATTCCAGGCGGGGGGCACGGCCAGTGCAAAGGCACCAGGTCGGGAGATGGAGAGTTGTGGATCTCTATTGATTATCTCCAGTTTATCCTGCCTGTATCTCCCTGGTTGAGTAGGGTTTTGTGAGCAGGCTCCCTCGCTAGACTGAGCTTCTGACAGGCAGGCCCGGGTCACCTACTAATGCAGGTAAACACTTTTTTTTTTTAAAACTCTTATTCTAGAGCCTGGAGAAGTTAAGTGATTTGGGTAGACTCCCATCCCCACTACGTGTTAAGGTTTTCGGCTAGTCACCACACGGTGTTGTCTCAACAAACAATTCAAAGTTAAAACTCAAAGCAAACTGTTCCTTAACTGCTTTAGTATACATTTTGTTTATCTGCCAATCAACAATCTTTAAAAGAACACTCCACCAGGAGCTTGAATGTAAAGGACTGCTCTGCTGAAGAATTCCCCCACCATCCCTGGAAAGTCCTGTAGTGCAAAGGTGCTACGATGCTCCAAAGCAAGGCCAGATCCAGATTACAATGTAACTGGGAAATATTCAACATCATAAGAATACAGTAGAACGTAGATGATGATTATATTCTAAGTTAACACACGCCAGCAGGAATCCTTATGTGATTTAGTGGCCACCTTCTATTTGAGTTTGACACCACAGCTTCAGAGATGTGATCCCAGGGTTAAAAGAGGGGGGATCAGGAGCCAGAACAGCAGAAGGAGATAAAGCTAAAACAGTTGTGTTAGAGACAAACTCTGCCATTGCAGGAGAGAGAAATGATTATTCATACCCAATGATTTGGAGAGATCCAGAGTCTCTTCTTCTCCCCCCTCCCCCTTTATAAAGTCCTGATTTTAGAAGTTCAGTCTCTTGAAGAACATTTCAGATGATATTGGACTAAGACCCCACCCTGGTAGGGTAGCTATTGTGCTCTGCTCTGATTAGAGTGGGGCTTACATTCTTTGAAGAGATGGCCCAAGGTTGGGAGTGGTCTGGGTATAGAGTAGTTTCTCTGTACAAGGGTGACATGATGTCACTCTCAGCCCCTCATTTTAATATAGCCTACCTATTATTGTGATAACCAGAGATGATTGCCATTCCTCTTCCAAAAGAACATATAAGCCCTGAGCCTGCTGCCACAATTGTCTCTGGTCTAAGAGGCACAAGTGGCTATCCTTTTATTAACAATGTGCTGGCCTCATTAATAAAATGATTAAATTACCCAGAAATTATGTCTCTTCAGAACCTTTTTAGTCATCACACAGGAAGGATAGTGTTAGAAATAACCAATATTACCAAGAATTCTACTTGGTCATGAGTGAATTTAGAAAAAAAATATTTTTATTTCATGTTATTATTTGATGGGTGATATGATCTCTAACCTCTTGTGGAAAAGGGTCATTTAGCATGTGCAAGCACACCCTCAAGACAATTACAAACTCTTTTATAACCATCCTGATTTGAATTTCCCCCCTTGCTCTCCATTGGCTAGATGCAGCTTCCTGAACTTCTTACTTCATGTTCTCCTCCCTCATAAGTTCCCCCTCAAACAATTCCTTAAGCATGTGTACAGGCTTTTCACCTTTTACCTGATCAGAAGCCTGGTTCTGCTAGGTCGCAGCTCTGACTAGAACCAGTCACCTCTGACTTACATTCTGTTATCTCTCAAGGCTGGGAACAGTTTTAAGCCTGTGGAAACAGAATTCCTTCTTTTGTTTCCTACAATAGGATCTGACTCATCTTGGTACCCACCAAATGAATGATCACACACTCCTTAGGTTTGAACCATGACCTTTCAGGGGCACCAGCCTCCACTTTGGAGATGACTACTAACCCTGACCCAAGGCATAGAGTCTCTGATCTCAACTGAGTCAACTTGGCTCCATGAGTCTGTGGCAAATACCTTAGCCAGGTAATAACCAATACTTAGAATGAGAAAAAAGGTAGTGGGGGTAGGTTATGTAGCATTTCAGATGCCTCATTTTCTGAGGGGCAGCATAGTATAAAATGTTGAACCTGGTGTCAGAAGACCTAGATTTGAATCCTGCCTCAAATTCTTAATAATTGTGTGATCCTCAGCAAGCCACTTATCCTTTCTAGGACTCAGTTTCTCATCTGTAAATTGTGACAATACCTATACTACTTATCCCTCAGGGTTGTTGTGGGGAAAATACTTTGAAAATCTCACAGTACCTGATAGATCAGAGTTGTTATTGTTTATCTATAGCTGAATAGTTTCAATCTATCCTGAAAAGAGTGAGATAGAATAACACTTCATTCATCTATTCATTCATTCATCAAATCCAAGTAGCCATTTGCAAGAACTGTGCTGAACTTTTATCCACCACAGCCTAGCTTCATGCCCCAGAAATAGTTTGCGATGAGAAATCCTGAGGCATAGTGCACAGCCTACCTAAAAGCTTCCTATTTTGGGAAATTTTAACCAAAGAACATAATCTAACATCCTCCAAGAACACTCCAGCACACCAGTACATGGGAAGTGAAGGATCAAAGTTGTACAATTAATAATTATAAAACCAGATAGCATTAGCGACTAGTCTTGACCATGTGTGAATTGGCAATTCAAGGAAATTCTGAATACATAAAGTAGGCTATGAAAGATACTTCTTCAGCAGTGGTTAAAAAAAAAGGTCTTTATGCTGCAGAATAGAGTAAACCAGATGACTGCCATTTCATGTTGATAGGTAGAGGCTGCCTGTATTAGGTAGATTATCTAGGTAGATCTGTACTTTTCCATTATCCTTATTAGCTAGTGTTAATCATTTCATTGGTGCAGATGACTGAACAATACTGAAAAACAGCATAAAAATTTCCTTTATTGAAAAAATTGGCAAGTACTTTTTGATCCCAGCATAAAGTGTTTTTAAAAAGAGATTGCAGGAGGTAGAGCTGTGATGATGGAGTAAAGGCAGGGACTCATCTGAGCTCTCCCCCAAGCCCCTGCAAATACCTTTAAAAATGACTCTCAACAAATTCCAGAGCAGCATAACCCACAAAAAGACAGAGTGAAATAAATTTCCAGTCTAAGACAACTTGGAAGGTCAGCAGAAAAGATTTGTTGCACCAGGGTAAGAGAAGACCGCAGTCTGGGCCCCAGCAAACCCAGAGCAGGCCTTGGGGTGACTGAATCACTGGCAGCAGTGGCAGATTCCAGGCCTCTCAGCCCACAGATGCCAAAGACAACTTAGAAGGTCAGCGGGAAAGGGTGAGAGTGAAGCACAGCCTAGCCCGACCACAGCAAACCAGGAGCAGACCTTGGGAGTAATTGAATCAGCAGCAGAGAATTAAAAAAAATGAGGCAGGGGGGAAGGGGCAGTTGACTAGGATGTAGGGAAATACAATAGCAATAGTAACTATGAAAAAAGTTTTGGAGCAAGTTTCTCTGATAAAGGTCTCATTTCTCAGACATATAGAGAACTGAGTCAAATTTATAAAAACAAGAGCCATTTCCCAATTGATAAATGATCAAAAGAGATAATCAGTTTTCAGATGAAGTAATCAAAACTATTTATAGCCATATGAAAACATACTTTAACTCACAATTGATTGGAGAAATGCAAATTAAAACAATTCTGAGATACTACCTCTCACCTGTTAGACTGACTAATAGGACAGAAAAGGTAATTGACAGATGTTAGAGGGGATGTGGAAAAAAGGAGACATTAATACAGTGTTGGTGGAGTTGTGAACATTTTGTAGAACAATTTGGAACTATGCCCAAAGGGCTAAAAAAACCATGCATGTCCTTTGACATAGCAATACCACTACTAGGTCTGTATACCAAAAGAGATAAAAAAAACTAAAAGGAAAAGGACCTATGTGTATGAAAATATTTATAGCATTCTGGAGGCAAAGAATTAGAAATTGAGGGGATGCTCATCAATTGGGGAATGGCTGAACAAGTTGTGGTATGTGATTATGATGGAATACTATTATACTATAAGAAATGATGAGCAGGATGCTCTCAGAAAAATCTGTAAAGCCTTGTAGGCTGATGCAAAGTGAAATATATTGTGTACAAAGTAACAGCAATATCATAAGATGATCAGTTGCGAATGACTTAGCTGTTCTCAGCAATACAACAATCCAAGACAACTCTGAAGGACTTATGATGAAAAATGCTCTCCACCCCCAGAGGAAGAATTGATGGTGTCTGAACAGATTGAAGCACACCTTTTTAAACTTTATTTTTCTTGAGTTTTTTTTTGTCTATGTTTTCTTTCATGACTATTGTGGATGTGTTTTGCGTTAGACTACGTATATATAATCTACATTAAATTGCTTTTCTTTTCAATGAGCGGGGGGGAGGGAGGAAGGGAAAAAATTTGGAACTCAAAGTTTTAAAAACAAATGTTGAAAATTGTTTTTACATGTAACTGGGGAAAAATAAAATACTGAATTAAAATAAAATTTTAAAAAGAGATAGCAGTTTTGGAAAATAACATGGAATGACTAAATTGTTGACTCTGGTATCCCATTAGGGTTCCACCTTAAGGAGGTCATCGACAGCAAGGTAAGATCCTTATGACAACTAAAGATTTACTGTGAGGTAGATAACACAGACATCATTATCCCCATTTTAAAGGTTGATGAAACTGATGCAGAGGCCAAGAGACTTGTTCAGTCACATACCTACTAAGGGGAAAGAGTTGAACTCTACATCTTGTGCCCTTTCCTCTATACTCTGGGGCCTTGCCGAGATGTGATTTTTTTTTTAATTTTTTGCTTTTTAAGTCTGGAATTATGATTTCATCAGCACAGGCAACTCCAGATGTGGAAATTGTGAAAACTTACTCATCTGATAGAGATCAGAAACTAGGATCCTAGGGAGTTGCTTGAGGCATTGAGTGATTAATTACTTGCCCTTAGTTACACAGACAGTATATGTCACAAATGGGTGCTACTAGTTGTTAACCAAAAGTCACAACTCCATAAGACATGGGTAGAAACTTGATTTATTAGAAGAGAAAGTCATATGCATGTGGGAACTCCTTATAATCTCTAACAGTAGGGCCCCTTCACATAGTATTATATATATTTTTTCAAAACTAACTAGACTCTCACCATACCAACAAACCTTTTATTGATCTGGAAGAAGGTTAACTGGAAAATGCAGGATATATTTCCATTTTTGTTGTTGTCTTTCAGTTGTGTAAGTCATGTCTGACTCTGACCCCATTTGGGTTTTTCTTGGTAGAGATACTGGAGTGGTTTGCCATTTCCTTCTCCAGCTCATTTTACGGATGAAGAAACTGAGGTAAACAAGGTTAAGTGACTTCTCCAGGGTCACACAGCTAGTAAGTATCTGACACCAAAAGATGAGTCTTCCTCACTTGAGGCCCAGTGCTCTATCCATTGTGACACTCATTTTACTGTGATGCTAATATAACTCTTGTCATCTGCATTTTGAACTTGTGCACAGATTTTCTTGCTAAAATGTGTAGGTACAGAGGATTGCTTATGAATTCTGCTGCTGTATATTTTTTTAAGATGCAAAAGCTCTTGCTGGTTTTGAAGTCTATGTGCACTATTTGAGAGTAAGTATGAGCACAATTCACATTCTGCTCATGGGTTATATGTACCCTTCACAAAGTGAGCAGTGAGGTATGTCAGACAACCAGTGAATTCAGTCACGCTGCCTTGTGTGCCTTACAGAAGGTGACATCCTATTAAGCTGTAAAAATTGTGAGTTGCCCATGGTCAGCAAATTAGCATTAGGTTGCTAAGGGAGGTTTCTAAGGGAGGACTAAAATGTCAGAAGTAGCCTTTCACAATACGGGGGTTAAATTGGTTTGTGTGCACATTATACATAATAGTGACTATATATACCATATGGGATGTGGAATCTCTCCATCTCCTGTTGACTCTGCTAGGTCTATACTGTGAGGTCTCTGCTCATTCCCAAAGTACATTAGTTACTATGGAAACAGTGTTAGAGGAGGCGGAGCACAGGCTCCCAGAAAGCTACAAATGCAATAACTGAGTTATCATTCTCAGCACGTTCTGGAATTTACACCATATTCTGAGGAATGAAAAAGGCCCTGTCGGATAGATGTACAATAGCACCCACTTGTCTAGCATTTTCTGCAATGCTTACAGTCAGTAAATTTCCAGCATGTCTTCTGGGGGACGCTGCCGACAACATTAAGAAATGTGAAAGTGTATAGTGGTGTTAACCCCACCACTTCCATTACAAGTGACATTGTACTCATTACTGGGCAACAGGGGTGCGTGTGTATGTATACACACATATAGGTGCAAACATTAATATTAATATGATAGATAAGTACAATATTAATACAATATATCATAATAAACAGTACTATAGTGTATAATTAATATACTAGATTAATATATCAACATACACTAATATATATAAATAGGTATTGCATTGGGGCAGGATAGAACCATGACCACACCAGGCATTTTGGAACCTCGCCACATACAGGGATGACTGTGCCCCAGCTGAAGGTCTTTGATTTCATCTCACCACAGTTACTCAGGAGGTGACAAGGAGATATTAAGATCTGGAGGCATCCGCAACTCTTGTCATTCCAGTGTGTAGCAGATGTGTTGCATCCTCTAACTGCCACATAAGACCTTTCTTTTGTACTGTATTAGGGAAGGGGTAGAGAAGGAAAACGCATCTAGTAATCTTTTTCCTTCACCTCCTTTTATTGACTGGGATCCATGATTCAGTCAACAAAAATGTATTAAGCTCCCACTACCTGCCAGCCACTGTGCTTAGTCCTGGTAATACAAAGAGAGACAAAAGACTGTCCTTTATTGTCAAAGAACTTGTAGTCTAATGGGGGAGACAACAAATAAACAAACATGTACAAACAAGCTGTATACAGGATAAATGGGAAGCGAGGGGGGAGGTAGAGTTGTCAATTAGTAATGGCAGCATTGATAGTGACATTGATAGCTTAGCCAACCAGTGACATCAGTGGGAGAGAGAGGGGTGCAGTTGTTTGTGTATATCCTAGTCACTTTTTGAGATCTGGTTAGTGTGTATAGTATGTATATACTAAACATGGTGTATATAGTGTATGTAGTATACATTATATAGTATAAATGTATATAGAGTATATATTAGTATAGAGAATGTCTATATATGGCTAATGTTTGTATGCATGTATGTGTAGCTGTACATATATGTATGTATACCCCACATACATATATACATACATATGTGTATATAAAATATAATATTTATATGAACTAATGAGAACTAAAGGGATTTTCAGTGGTAGGACTATTCAGTTCATTTGCCTTTTTAAGAAACTAGTAAAATGTAAGCTTCTTGAGGGCAGGGACTATCTGTCTTACTTGGGCTTGTATTTGTTTTCCTAGCTCTTGGCATAGTGTCTGACACGTAGTAAATGCTTATTACATGCTTATGGATTTAACTTGAAGATAGTGTTTACAAGTAGATCTGCCTTTCAAATTTCAAGTTTGGTCATGTGGCTTTAGAGCAGGAAGGAGTCTCAGAAGATGTAAATTGTTAACTATGTAATGACTATTCCTTAAAGCTCATGTTCATAAATTATTTCATTCCTTTTCAAAATTATTACAGGAACTGTAAACTAGCTTGCTCCTTCCCCCAACCAGAATGAGTCCCCCTCACCTAAAGAGAGGCCTAAAACCTGGATTGACCAATCAGGAGAAAGACATTTTTGGTCCAATTGGAGCTTAACCTACCATAATGTTTTGCAGACTCTGACATAAAAGATATGCTTTGCTCTCTGAGTGAACCCAAATGCTGTAATTTGCTGACTAGAAACATTCTTCCTCCAAGGACCAGGTGCCTTGAACTGTATATTATCTTGAATAATCTGACTTTTCTCATCTTGTTATTTTATGGACACTGTTATGTTATGTCCTGTTAGGATATCCATGTTTTATAATTCTATCCTATTAAGAAATTCCTTTATCATATTATGGTTAACACATGGAGATTATAATTTTGTCTGACAGAGGCATCCTGAACCAGGAAGGGAGGGAGAAGGAAACACTTCCTTGCTCTGAACAGATAAAGTCCTCTTCAATTGTCCTTTCCTTAAGCTCATTCTTATGTATGGACATACATGCATCTCTGGCTTTCAGAGAAATAAACATGAACATGCAGCCTAGTTTTGTTTGTCTTTCTTAGAACAAACTCTATAAGGTTGACAACAGAACTCAAATGGCTCCTATAATCTAGAATCTATAAAACCTACAATGGTTATTTCTTGCCTGTAGGATAAAGGTCAAACACCTTAGCATGACATTTAAGGACACAACCTGCCTCTTGGACCTCATTTCCCAAATCCCCTTACAGAGAACCTCCTCTCTGGTCAGGCCTACCATACTGTCCCTTTTACATACTGTACTCACTCCAAACTCCTGGCTTTGATTTTGTGCTGATTTCCTCTCGACTAAGAGGCCTTTTAGGGTAGCTAGTGGCATGGTGGATAGAGTACCACACTTGGAATCAGAATCATGAGTTCAAATCTGGCCTCAGATACTTATTAGCAGTGTGACCCCAGGAAAATCACTCAGCCCTGTTTGCCTCAGTTTCTCATCTGTAAAATAAGCTGGAGAAGGAAATGGCAAACCACTCCAGTATCTTTGCCAAGAAAACACCAAAAGGAGTCATGAAAAGTAGGACAGGACTGAAATAACCCAACAAGAACAAAGAAGCCCTTTCCCTCTTCTCTGTCTAAGGGCTGGCATATGACATAGGGATTAGATTTGTTTTGTTTGAGGCTGGAAAGTTCACCATGGTTGAAAGATTTCAGTCCCCAGCAAAGAAGAGTGAATTCTTAACAATTAGAATTGCCCAGAAGTAGAATGAGTTGACCCAAGGAATAAACATTAGAAAAGAATCTTTGATCTGGTCTCTTATTTGGAAAGTAAAAACTTCCTAACAAACAAGCCTATTTCAGATTGTGGATTGTTCACCTACAAGTTTATTCTTACTAAAAGTTTATTGATGAAACAAACCCTATCTAAAAATCTCCAGATGTTCCAAAGCAGTTTCCTTAATGTGGATTTCAGGTAATCACATTAATTGGATGGCATTTTCATTTAGCAGCTTGCATTAAAGTCAATAAAGACCAAGCCTTATTTGTTGGTTGCTGGCTACCAGAACTAGGGCTCCAAAATCTCACTCCCTGGGAAATACTTCATAAAGATGCAAATATGCCAGTTTTTCTTAAGTAGATTTGGCATGGAATATTCTTCTATAAAATCCTTCGACAAATGACTGTCAGGACCAGGGTTTGGTGAAGTACAATTTCTCATGCCCTTCCTCACAGCAGCATAATTCTGACATCCAGTGAAATCAGGCCAAGTAATTGTTGAGAAGTGCGGAATTCAGCCTCTTTGTGAGAAACACTTCAGGCTCTATCAGTGGAGCTCAGCAATTGGCATTAACATTTGTTGGAAAGTAATAACAACATTTTTTGTAATTCTCCAAGCCACTGACTATGGGAGTACAAACCAGATAATGAAGTGAGAAGCCGTGGAATTCATTTTAATGGTATGCTTACTGAGCAGTACTGAAGGTGGAAAGCTGCTCATTCTTGAAAACCACTCTACATTTCAAATAGCTTAGTAATGCTCACTCAGCTTGAGTTGATAAAGAATAAAATTTACTCGACATCAAAAGTCTCTAATAAAAATATCTATCGAACTGCATCATGAATTTTTGGTACAGAGACTGTGAATGTTACTAATCAAATATATTCACTAGGAATCAAAGGAATGAAATGGATGACAAAAATTCTATCTCCATTCTTCCTGGGTGCCTTCATACAGATTGTACAAACTATAGAGATCTAGCATCAAACCAAACAATATTGATGATAACTATGCCCATCCTTTAAAAAGGAAATTACTCTTCTGAATGGAAACCTGGCGTTCACCAGGCTAGAATAATAATGTTTGGCATAAACTGGGAATTAATTAGCATTCTCCCCCCAACTGTTTCAGAGAATGTACAAGTGGAAATTTTATCTCAGGATAGTCATTTCAACCCTCCCCATCCCCTGTCTTCCCCCCCACATCATGCATCGTGTAACATGCAGGTAAGTTGTTCCTCAATCATATAATGTGCAATCTAAGGTAGTGTTTCTTCAGAGCCAAGTTCTGGCCGTAGAATATGGAAGCATATTTCAATCCTCCTGTATTTGGCAGTGAAGTAGGCTTGGAGTCAGGAAAAACCAAATTCAAATTTGGCCTCAGACAGTAGTAGCTCTGTGACCTTGGCAAGCCACTTAACCCTGTTTGCCTCAGTTTAGTCATCTGTAAAATGGGGATAATAGGTGAATAGTAGTTACCTAATTTTGTGAGGATCAAATGAGACATTCATAAAGCACTTAGCATAGTGCCTAGAACATAGTAGGTACTCTGTGTGTGTGTGTGTGTGTGTGTGTGTGTGTATCCTAGCTGTCATCATCATCATTGCTATTGTGGGTTTTTTTTTTGTTTGTTTTTTGGAGGGGGGAAGATAGGGCAATTAGGGCTAAGTGACTTGCCTAAGGTCACAAGGCTAGTTTTTATGTTAAGTGTCTAAAGCCAGATTTGAACTAAGGACCTCGACTCCAGGGCCAGTGCTCTATTCACTGCGCCACCTAGCCCGCTGCTCCAGTCATTGTTATTATTAAACTGCTGATCCATCTCATAGATGCGAGACAGACCAATAGATAAAAAACAGAACAAAAGCCCTGAGTTAATATTAACTTGTTTACTGTACCTCTGTAGCATGCTTTAAGGTCTAGAGACTGATTCAGGAAAGTTAAGTCCTATTTTCAGGCTATGGATTAATTTAATAACACCTTTGTTTTAACTTTTTGATAACTTTGTATATACCTCACCTGTGAGACCCCTTGCCTGAATTCCCAAGAAACCATAGCTGTATAGATATGTATAGGGAGAAATGGGTTCCTTTGTACTGGTAACGTACAGATGAAAATGTTTCACAAATTTCAATGCAAAGCCATTAGATGAGACAGATTCCCCCCCCCCCCCCCCCCATTCCTACTCCTGCTTTTTTCCTTCTTTGCCCACTGAATTCTAATGCTTAAAAATCCCAAACACTAGCCATAGGAATTGGAAGTAACACTTGGGCTTTCCAATTAAAATGTTGGGAAGTACAAACAAGACAAAGTGGGGAACCTGATATCACCAACACACAAAGTTAGTCCCCCCACCTGCCTCATGTAAATGGGGAAGGTCAGATGTCCCTTTGTAATGCTATCTCCTATGAACTTATCTGAAGACCTTATGCTTGGCATGAGAGTTGATCTAAAGGCCTTCATAAGGCCTCTTCCCTCTAGAAGTATTTGGGATAAAAAGACATAATACCTGTGTACCTAGCTTTGATTCTTCCCTGGAGAACAATCTAGTTGAAATATCCATCAATAAATCTTGCTAGGTTATATGTTTTGTTCATAGGTTGTTTTCTGTCTTTTGGAATGCTTGAACACCCAACCATTTAGAAAGTATTTGCAACTAAGTGATCAAGAATGTATAGGAGAGACTGATCACCCCAACAGTCCCCCAAAATAAGCCTCTTAGACCTAGGACAATATGCACTGCAAGTTATCTGATGCCTCATAGTTTGAAAATCCCCCTTTTTCCACTTTAATAAAAGTTTAGTAGCTGTATCTGGACATGCACAATCAAGAATGCCATGTATCCAGGCCCAGACTTTAGTTGTCTGAAGAAATGATGTATGAATAGGAAATGCTGTTTTCTCTTGATAGGGGCATTTCCATATATACCTTAAGATACACCTTACTGGGGATAGTAGTTTGCCTTTTTTTCCCCCTCTTTTTTTTTTGAGGGGGGAAGGCAGGGCAATTGGGGTTAAGTGATTTGCCCAAGGTCATACAGCTAGGAAGTATTAAGTGTCTGAGGTCACATTTGAACTCAGATCCTCCTGACTCCAGAACCAGTGCTCTATTCACTGTGCCACCTAGCGGTCCCTACTTTCTTTCTTCCAACTCCTGTGCATTCATGGCTAAATGCCTCCTTTATTGCAGTGCTAACACAATTCCTTGCATAGAAGAGGGGCTTAATAAATATTTATTGAATTGAATTGAAACATGAAATTCAGTTACATTAAGACAAGCTTCTGACTATTGATAATTCATCGATTGGTCCTTGGCTTTTCCTCGGTTTTGAGTGGCATGGTGATAAACACATACTTGTCAGTTCAGACAAGTTACGGTTGATGTTATGGTTCCCAAAACTCCTTTTATTGGAACAAAGACACTATCTTTCAAGGGTATAACATCTAATTTTTTAAATGAATGGCAGTTTGGAATAAAATGTCTTACCTCAGTGTGGGAAGTAAGAACATGAATTAGCCTTTCATTTCAGAAAACTTTTTAAGCTGGGTAGGGAGGAGAGATTTTAGGCTTTGATGTAAACTCCTCAAAGACAACAACTGTTTTTGCTTTTCTCTGTATCTTTAGCACAATGCCTGTCAAAGAGTAAGAGCTTAATAAATGGCTTCTGGACACACGTGGTATTTCTTCCTTAGAAGGAATTTTCTATTTCTAAGGATTGTCTATGGCTGTGAACCTGTGAAGCACCCTTCCCCCCCACCCCCAACTTGTTTTCTTGAGTTGCCTTATTTTTGGTTAACAAACCCAATCAAGACTGAATGAATCTTCTAAAATCTTCTAAATAAACAAGACAATGAAAGGCACTTACTACACCATAAATCTGAATCGCATTTAAAATCTACTTTCTCTGTTTCTTACTACTCATGGCAACTTTTGTAGCCTGAATTAAACTCTATTTTCCACCCTCCCCTGAGAGCAGTTGGTTGTCTGAGATACCCACATAAAGTTTAGAGAAGCATTGTCGATCAGGAGTCAGAATCCATGGATATTAGTACTGGTCCCACTGTTTACCAGCTGTAGGACCTTCGGTAGGTCATTGAATTTCTCAGTTTTCTCATCTGTAAAATGCAGCAAGGACTATTTGGATTACCTTGCTCATGAGACTGTTTTGAGATTAAAATGCATTAACATGGAAAATGTTTTGTAGCCTTAAAGTATGATACATATATTAGTAGTTGATATGACAAGTTTTTGTAGAAAACAAACTCCAAAGACATCTCTTGGTTTTGCTAACTTTATCTTCTACACCAGAAATTCTTAACCCAAGGGATCTGTGGATAGATTTGAGGGGGACTGTGAAATATATCCCAATTAAAGAAAACATGTTAGTTCTCTCTAAATCTTATTGGTTTCCCTGGTGATCTTATGCATTTCATTTTATGCATTCAAAATATGATTCTGTGGAATCTATGAGTTTTACCAGACTTGCAAAGGAGTACATGACATAAAAATGGTTAAGAAACCCTGTAGTCTACATCAGAGCTTTTAAAAGGGGTAACAATTTGGATGCCAATCCAGGGTAAACACAATATTACACAGCAAAATGATTTTTCTACCAATGAAATGTTTACATTGGACAGTAGAGATTACTGCATAGATCTCTCAAAGGGATCCCAGAGGGAAGAATCAAAACACACTTGATTGTTTTAGCTTTGTCCATATACTTGAGCTTAAACACATTAAATCTTTCTCCACAATGATTCACTATGATATCTTTCTGGGGAACAGGAGTGAGCACCTCTGAAACTGTTGAACATTTGCTAAATAGGGAGTGACTAGTACACAATTATATCAGTCAAGTAGTAGACCTAGATAACTCTGCCAAAGTCCAGCTCCTCCCATGCTATGCACTTCTGTTGTTGTTCAGTCATTTCTGACTCTCCATGGCCCCATTTGAGGTTTTCTTGGCAGAGATACTGGAGTGGTTTGTCATTTCCTTCTCCAGCTCATTTTATAGATGAGGAAACTGAAGCAAACAGGGTGAAATGACTTGTCCAGGGTCACACAGCTAGTCTGAACGCAGCAAGAGGAGTCTTCCTGATTCTAAGCTCTCTATCCACTGCACCACCTAGCTGTCTCTACGTGCTACCCAGATGCAAATTGTGAAGGTCCATTAATGTGATTTTGGGGATGGATAACTTCAGGTGTGGAGTCCTATTTGCCCATCCCTATGTAGTATAATTTTCCTACATTTTTTTTTCTCTGTCGTGTGATTCAAGGGAAGAAACCCAGGCTCTTGAATCAGAGCTGGAGGATGTGGGTCCACATTGTGCCTGTGACACTTGCCTGTGTGACCTAGATGAAGTCACTTGAGCTGCCTGTGCGACCTAGATGAAGCCACTTGAGCTGCCTGTGCCTGTTTCCTTGTCTGTGGGATGGGGAGGCTACATTAGATGGTCTGTGCAGTACCTTCCAGTTCTGGATCTTGGATCCTATGATTTCATTGGTCCTCACTTCATAGACGCAAGCTGTAACCCCTCCGCATTTTGTGTAATTCTAATCCATTCATTCCCATAAATCCTCCACAGAAGACCTATGCAGTGTGTCGAGGAAGCTGATTATTTTAATGTTTTGGTGGTACTAATCTAGTACTGAGGCTGCCATCTATCATTCTCACCACACGGCTGCCCCTATCTTCTTTCCCAGGAATAAATATCTTTGATATATTTTTTATACTGCTTCTCTTGTACAAATTATCTGATAAGATATGATGCAATTGAATCAACAAACATTTATTAAACTCTTTGAAAAAAAATTAAAAATAGATCAAACACATTTTGGTAAAGGACAAACAGCTTCTATACCATAAAAGACCCTGAACAGATTAGGAAGAGGAGCCAAGAATATCTCATAGCCAACTGGTAACAAAAACAGAAAATAGGCGCTTGGTGGAAATATTATTCAGATGCAATATAACATACTGTGGGTGTTTCATCATGGGATTTCTCCCATTTTCCTGATGCCTTTTAAAATTTATTTATTATAATAAATATTATATATTATAATAAATAAAACAAGCCACACTTATATTTTCCCCATTCCTAACCATTGAACGCTCCCTTATCAAAAAGGAAAAGTTAAGCAAGCCAACAAACTCAGCAACTGGGCCTGATACATACACAATATTTCCCATTTATGGAGAAAGATGTATTTCATCCTTTGTTCTCTAGAAACAATATAGGAAGGATTTCAGCTGTCTTTTAATGTTTTCTTTTCCATTACTGTGTTCTTTGGGTATGCTATTTTCCTGGTTCTGCCTTCTTTGCAATTTTTCATTCAAACTTTTCCATATGAAAGTTTTTCTAGTTGAGTAAAAATAATTTGTATGAACTATTGACTTTTGCCTAACATAGGAACAGGAGATCAACGAGAAAACTTTTTTGTAGATCAGAATTCATTGCTCTACAAAGAGCATGCTTCATGTAAGACTTACCATTATAATCATGTTAGTTCTTAAGGACTACATATACCTAGTCTCTTCTGTAACCATCAATTTTTTTTTTCCACAATGTGATATGGACTAAACCTTTAAGGAAAATATTCAATGGTGTTAAATTTGGTCAGGAACTTTTATTAAAGCAGTCAATTATATCTTCCTGCTAATCCTCATTTCATCAAAGAACAACACAACGACCCCAAACCCTGTACGTTTATGGACATTTCTCAGTTCAATGACATAAAATGACATAGTATTTTAACTTGTGAAAACCTAATTTTATCTGTGGATGACATACCCATTTTAATCTCTAATGGAAGACTGAGACAGTTTTCCACCAGAAATTTCCCTCTAAAGCTTTTCTGCAGGTTAACAAGGTTGAAAGATATTTAAAATCAAGTATTGGTCCATTTGTATTCTCCTATTTATTGCCTGTTGCATAGCCAATAGAATCATCAGCCATGATTGACTCACAAATTCAATTTGTCATGGGTCTCAACTACTTTCAGTAGCATCCCCAAAGCAACCAAAGTCAATCCGATGTTTTCAGTGAGTAGTCAGCTAAAAAGAATGTACATATTTTTCTTTCCCTAGTTAATAACTGAATTTCTGGATATTTTAGAAAAATTAAGAAACAAAGAGTTTTAAATGATTTATTTGATTTCTTCACATGATCACAGTTATAGTTTTACACTGATAGGGTCTGTTACTACTTACAGACAGAATGCATATTAAAACGAAAGCACTCCTTTCCTCTCCAGAGTTACACAGTCAATGAATGAGTACTGGGCCTCAATAGAGCAAAAGCTTCTTTTGAGCAGGATGGTCTTGGAAATCTTTAAACAGTCTGCATTCAAGATCTAGCTCTAACAATTTTTAATACAGTTCAAAGCTGAATTATGGTTCTTAAGAGGAGATAGGTACTGTATATAACCTCAAAGTGAATGAATGCAGACTTAAGAGTAATACTAATTTACACACTATATACAAGTTGAGAGAATTATCTATTCCTCCTACTTGGTCCCATTTTCACCACCCCATTTCACTCAAAGTAATCTTACAATTGGTTCCTTTGTTATTGTTGTTAATATATATACAATTACTCATTTTTCAGGCAGGAAGGGCGATGGTATTTTACAACGAAAACAGCATGCTTAACTGTAGAAAACACAGCTTCATATGGAACGTCAAGTCAACATGTAGAGAGTCATTGTTTAGATATTTGCCAACTGTCTTTTTAGCTCATTTTAATGAGAAATAAGAGGCTTCTGTTGCATGCAGTTGATGATGGAAAAAAACTCTACACTGGAAGTCTGATTACTTTTCAGCGAGACGTACATTATATTAGGACGAACTTTATTTTTTACATTGATGTACATTTCATTCATAAACTTAAAAAAATACAAATACATTATTTGTTGTCCCAGAAAAGATTTTTTTTGTTGTTGTTACCAGCTGTTTTCCTTAAGGGTCTTGCCATGATGTTGTTGATTATGTGATCGCACCAATTCATGGGATCTGAAAAATGTTACTAGTGTGTCCTGACTCGACTTCTTCAATAAGCATGACTAGAACCATGCCAACAGCCATCTCATTCTCAAGGTGAGAATATTTAATTCTCTTTTGCAGCCCAACTTATCAATGTCTTTCTATCTTCCCACTCAAGGCAAAGACAGATGATGTTTCCATATGGCTATTAATCTGTGATTTGTTCTGACATGTTGGATTGCAATTTTATAAAAAGCAATGACATCCCAAAGACCTCTATGTGACTTTTGGGAAATGAGTTTGTTGGTATTTGTTACTTCCCAAAGTAAAAACAGGAGGCATAACTCTGATCTTTTTAGTCTATGATAATTCCCAAGGAAACATTTCTAGTCTTGAGCTTAGAAAAACACAAATGGCACAAAAGTTTGTCTACCTTGTTGACCCAACCCTTGGGTAAAATTGGAAACAGGAGGATAAAAAGTTCAGATGCTTCATTGTGAAAGCTTCAGGGGAAGGATAACTATTTAACCCATGTTAGTTGTAATTCTTCTCTTACGGCTTTCAATGGATCGTCTTCTGGCCCAGGTAACTCCCTAGTACAAAGCCTAGACTCAATACCTTGTAGGTAGAACTTCAGAACACACATGACAGTTTGGGGATACAAATGACCACAAAAAAACTCAGAACAACAAAGACAGCCCCAGCACCATGATGCAGAAGTATCTTTTGGTTAAGGGGAGTGGATGGTGGTGGAGGACAGAATTTATTTTTTTTTTTTTTTTTTTTTTTTTACCAATGCCACTTTAGAAAGAGCAACGTTGTACTCAAAGTTTCATATCTTTTCTGGAACAACCTAGAAATTACAATTAGACTCTATCATTGGTACAGTGGGATGAAGAAAAGCCTACATATTTTAATATGTTATCACTTTACTTCAACTAATTTTCAACAGTAAACACCAATATATTTTGCAAATATACAATATGTAGAGTGTAGCCTCACACCATTAACATTAGATGACATGCAGTACAATTCTAATTTCCCTTATCATAACATCCCTTCACTTGCAAGAACAGAGAGCCTCAAGGGAATTTGGACAAGTTCAACTTTAAGGTAAATGGGACAATTTTGGAACAGTTAATGGCAACTGGATAGCCTCCCAACTCAGCCCAAACTAAATCAAAAGGACATGTGTGCTACTCTTTTCAGAGAAGAGCAGTTTGGAGAAGATATCAAAGAAAGAAGTCTTACACACATAGGAAAACAAAAGTGGGCAGATTGATTTTTTTTTTTTTAAAGGCTAAGCTCTAGACGGCTAATCTTCCTAGAGGACAAATACAACAAAGTGCTCAGTTTGCAGTTTTGCTGATTTTGTGATAGCGATGGCATGACAAAAGAGGTGAGGAATCAACAAAAAAGAGGGGGAGTCACCAGATGCCTCCACACTGGCGGACGACCCAAGCGACGGGAACCAGGAACTTTTCAACCCAGAAGGTTTTGCTCTTCTCGTCGGTGTTGCCTCGGCACCAGCCCCTGCCACCAAATCTTTCGTGCTTTCCCCACTTCTCAACAGAGGGACTTCTTATCCTCCCCCCTTTTTCTTTCCTTTTTTTTAAAAAGGGGTCTTGCATTTTAGCTGGAGCAATGGGGGCAGATCTCTTGTTTCTACCGCTTAGGTGTAAAGAACTTGCAGCTGCAGAGGCTCAAAAGGCTGAAACTACAAAGTAGGCGCCATGTTTGACTCAGTATAGAATCTGGATGTGCAGAATCTTGGACGGGTTAGCAGATGGCGTCATCACAACACAGAAGCAACAATAGCACAGCTTGATTTCATGTGATGCTTTTGCAACTAACCAGACTATGAGAGAGAGGCAGGGGAGACTCAGCCTGCTGAGTACTGGGTACTTGTCAGCTAAGAAGTTGGATGGGCCACAATGATGAAACAGGTGTTTTGCTAGCACATGGCTACATGGAATTACAATTATTGTTGTTATTATTTTTAAAAATAAAAACACCACCCTATAATGCTAAATCCTAAAAGAAATGTCCTAGAGCAGTTCCTATTGGAAATGCTCTGGAGGGACTTCCGCCCATTGCAATTGGGAACAAAATGAGTAAGTTATGGTGTTAAGGAAGCGAGGATGAGTGTCTGTCATTTTCATGTTGGAGATGAAGATTTCTGCCATGTTTATGTGAACCTCTCATATGACTCGGAATTTTGGGTCCAATAAATCAAATGCATACAAAAGAAATGTGGATCATGTAAATTCACAGTTATTACAGCCTTTAAAGTGTCTAAAAGTTTTGTAACCAATACTCAAAGACAACCAATGCTTAGCTGGTCATCCCATGTTGCTACTGTAGAGCTGACTGCATCTTAACTAGTTTGCTTACCTGAAATACCAGAGCAGTTATAATACTGGTTACTTAGGATATTATTGTTAATAAAATAAGGATTTATACAAAGCAATATTGGACTTAAACAGTTAGATGCTATGTTACTTGGCACATTCAGTAATGATTGCTTAGAGATCTTTGCAAGTCCTCAGGGGACTTTTTTTTCTCTCTCTCTCTCTTTCTCTTTCTCTCTATGAAAATACTGAAACATCTGAAATTTGTTTCTAGCATTTAAGTTTTTGGCCTACTCTCTCACATACTACTCAGCTATGATGCTGTCTATCAAGTAAGTGGAAATTCCTTGTAAAATCTATATTGCTAGTTTTGTGGACTGAAAAGTTTGCTTTCCACGCACAAACATTACCTATACAGTGTGTATGTATATTTATATATATTTATATATATTTATATTATATAAAGTTTACTTACGTACTTTCATCAACCATATCAGGTCTACTTAATTTTTTGCCCATTGTCAATTAGAGCAAGAATGAAACAAAGTGAGTGTGTGTGTGTGTGTGTGTGTGTGTTTCTTCTTTTCTAGGTTGGGTTTTCATATGCCTGTAAAACCAACAGGGGCAAGGGAGCTGGGGGTGGTTTAACGTCTACTTGGCAGGTGGCACCATTTCAAGGCCAATGATGGCAAAGACTGGCCCAAACGCAGGCCCTCCCAAAGGTGGAGGTGAATGAAGCCCAGGCCAACAAGGATAAATTGAAAGGAATTTCATTTCCTAAAATGCAAGCCTTGTGAGCTTATGGGATTCAATCATATTGTCTGATTCCAGGGCCAAGGGAAAAAAAAAAGAAAACAAATCCACCCTGGGTTTGATATGCTGCTGGCTGCCTACTGGGTGCGCCTTTGTGTCAGATATCTGGTGCTAAAGTCAACAGGGGGGTCCAAGACCCCCTTCCCCATCCCCCCCAAGTCTATCTAGACGATTGTGCTGATGCCACTGTGTTTGGGCTTCGTGCTGGTGGGAGGAGGAGGGGCAGACTGCTGTCCATGGTGGTGCGCTGTGTGCCCAGAGTGGGCAGAGTGCCCAGCGTGGGATGAGGGCAGTGGTGGGTGGGCATGTGGTGTGTGGGCATGGGCCACATAGGGTGGGTGGGGGGGATGAGCCCCATGGGGGACATGGTGGTACTGGTGTGCGTGCTGGGTGTGCTGAGGTGGGTGGTAGTGGTGGTGGTGGTGGTAGGGGGGTGGATTCTGCTGCATGTGGCAGTACTGGGTATGGTGCGTGTGCACCTGGGCCTGTGTCTGTCCCTCGGAGGGGCCCTGGTGGTGCCCGGTGGACGAATGCTGAGCGTGTTGCTGATGGGAGATGACTGGTGGGTGAGAAGGGGGCTGTGAAGGGCCAGAGAGTGGGTGGGCCTGAGGAGGTGGCTTCCCTCTCTTACTACCAAACAGGGAGCCTAGGAGGGAAGAAGAATTAGGCATAGTCTGGTGTGGGCGAGATGGACATTCTCGGGTTGATGTAGCTCTTCGGCGCATGTGAGGACTGCTAATGATGGACCCCTAAAAAGGAAATTCATAGAAATAAAAATTAAAAGATCTTCAAGTATTTATGTCAGAATGAAAAAAAAATTTTTAAATTAACAAACTGATCATTAAGCCTCAGTTGAGCTGCCTGGCTCTATATATGTATGTATATATATATAGTAGGTGAGGTTTGGGTGAGGCCAGGCTCCTGGCCTATGCTTCCTCTAATAGAACTAAAGGGTGCCACTGGTAGGAAGGAGTGACCCTGCCAGATAGAGCTGGTCTCTGGAGAAGTGTTTTCTGAAACTTTCCAATTAAAGAGCAGAGAAATTGCTGTCTTGGGAAATTCTTTCCTGACAAGTGGATGCTGAGAAAAATATAAAAGGGAAAACTCAAATCTGCCTCGGGCTGACCATTATTGGGACTCTGGCTGCTGGTGGTTAGTGTGGTAAATAGACTAGCTGGGCTGCCTCCAACCTGGGCCCCTTCCCTTGCAAATCCACTTCTTTTCATTTATGTCTTTGGCACTCTCCTAACTGGTTCCCTTAGCTCCAGATCAGCTTTCGAGGTTCTAGCTCTTCTCAGGTTTTTAAAGGCTATCGTGGGTGGGATACTGGACAGCCTATGCTTGGGGCAAGTTATCTGGGTTTTAAACTTTATCCTACCTAATGCAACCCAAAACAAAACAAACCAAAAAAAAAAAAAAAGGTAAGAAAGGATCTGCAAGCTGAAGTTGACATGAACGGTAAATATAAATGATTTGAAGATGAATGAAATCTCATGAAATCCACAGTGAATTCATCTGTCTTATTGGCTTAGCTCCTCCCACAACCTGCTATGCAATTCCATGGTGTCATGACTGCAGACATTGAGCAGTTTAAACGCCAAAATAAGCGATGGAGATGGTTGAACATGGAAGTCAAGAGGTCAGCTAAAACATCCAAGTAGCAAGAACGAAGGGGGAGTGGCCTGTGAGCTGGGGCTGGTGGTGGGAGAGGGAAGGTGGGGAGGGGGGTGCTCATTAACCATGCTTGTGGGAACAGAGGAGACGGGGTTAGCTGAAACCAAAACACAAAAAATAAAACAACCCAAGTTTCATCAAAAACAAGCCAGTAAGTGGCGCTTGTGTTTTTAAGCTTTGTACCAGGACGGAGTGAGGAGCCCAGGCATGCACTTTATCTTAGGCAAGCAGGTTGTTAGAGGGCTATGTGTGTGTGTATTTACATATATATATTTATGTATATATAGGAAGAAGAGGAGCAAAAAAAATACACGTATATGAAATAAAGGTTGGAAAACGCACACCGTCACATCCGGCTAGACATCAGGCGCTTCCTACTTACTTCCATATTGCTGTCTAGCGATCCTGCACTGCTGCGTCGCCCACGCTTCCCTGCCCAGAACATGCAATACCATAGGTTAGAGACCGGACACAAGACCTGGCTGAGCAATTTCCTCTCTAGGCCTGAGCTGGCGCTGCTACAGGAGCCTCTAAGCGCAACTATGGAGGGTCTGGGCCGGCACTGAGAAGCTCAGCTTGGAGAAGCCTCCCAGCTGCAGGCCTCTGGGGCCCACGTCTGGGTCCAAGGGGAGGAGGACGCTCAGTGGAGAAGCAAATAGCCATTCAGGTGCAAAAAGGTAGTTTAAAAAAACCACACACATGTAAACAAAAACAAGACACAGCCCCGAATTTAAAGACCATCTCCTATACTCCAATTCCAGTCTCTCCAGGGGGGTGGGGCACAGTGGGCAGGAGGGATACCTTCACAATCAGGAGAATCCAATTCTGCCCAGATTCTAAAAAAAGGAAAGACCATCTTCCCCCAGATGTCAGCTACATCTGCTTTTTTCAAGGATTTCTAGGCAACTGAGGAGTTTCCAAGTGCTAGAATAAATGGGAACAAGGGACCAATAAGGAGATGGGGAAGAAAAGTGAGGCTTTTCTGGAAACTAAAAAACAAAAGAAAAAAAAGAAAAAATTTCTGTGAAGCTACTGAACCTCAGTGGATTTCATATATCCTTTTGGGGGGGACAAGTTAGGAGGAAACTAAACTTAATTTTCTTATTTTTTTTCTTTTGGAATTTTTCTAGGCCAGTCAAAATTGTAAGTGTCCCCTTTTGTTACAGCTCTGTGGTGTGTGCATGGTCGTGCAACATGGGTAGAGGTCACCTTGTGTGGCCCACGTTGGCCATATGGGAAGATGGAAAGGTAGCTGTTGAAACAGGGATCTGTAGGGGGAATCTCAGGACAAATCCCTCCCTTTGCATAAGGTCCTCTGAACCCTTAGCCTTACCTTTTCCACCCAATTTCATGATGTCTATCCCTCTAGGTTAGACCAGCAGGACAGAGCCTGGTTCAGGCCTTTAATAATTAGAAGCAGATGAGCTAAACTGGGATATTGACTCAACTTTACCCAAAGCTGAACCCCTGGAAGGTAGAACTAGAAAGCCCTAACTCAGAAGGTCCTGCTCCTTCTTACCAAGAGAAAGGAGTGGGTGAAATGTCTTACTCAGCATCTTTCCCCTTTTCAGCTATAAGACACCTAAGATACAGGAAGGCTGAAACTTGGCACTTTTTTTTCTTAGGTCAGAAAAAGCACAAGGAAAAATAATTCACCTTGTCCTTCCCTAACCTAACTGAGGAGAGAGGGGAGTCTCTGCTTTTACAATCTGAGTAAAAACCAGAGGAGAGGAAACGTACACCCTTTCCCCCTTTCTCCATCCCCAGCCCTCCTGCAGCTCAAGAAGGTGCACCTCAGTCAAGACAACAGGCTTAATAATTAAGCAACTCAGGGAGACTGACTCCTCAAAGAAACATTTCTTTCTATTTGAAATAAAAGTCAGTCTGAGCCACATGAGGTCTGGGAGATGAGAAAGGTTATCTTTCTCTCTGCCTTCTCGGATAAAAGGCCCTTCCAGACCTTGCTCTATACTCTACCTGGCTCCCAAAGAGGGAAGGAAAGTGCTCTTAATTTTCCTGAAGGAATGAGCTTCACAGTCCGTTTTTGCCAAGAGAGAAAGGATCCCTAGAGAAAACTGTTTGCTTCAGGCGAACACGTAGCTCTCCTCATGAACTCATCACAAGCAAGAGTAGGTAATCATCCACTGTACAAACAAACCAAGGCCTGCAGTTGGGAGGTTATCATGGAAGCTTAGGTTTCCTCCTGCAAAGAATCTTCCTTCCCTTCCAATGCTGATGAAGACTCTTTGGGACACAGCAACTTAGGTGTTTCTTCTTCTTCTTCTTCTCTTTCAACATACTGATTAGATTTCCCTTTATTTCTCTGAGCCTTGTGCCAGCCTGTGGTTACGTAGGTCAATGGGGATGGTCTTTTTGAGGCAGACTTTCCAAAGCCAACTAGTGAAAACATATGCACACATACACATTCATGCACACCAATATGTATGCAGAAATTTAGACATGTCTGCCCATGCATAAGCAAACATATATACCTCGGTTATGTAACCACCCACGTGTGTACCCTCTTTCTCTCTCATATGTTCATATGTGTGCACGTACCACAACCTACACGGATGCCCACAACTGGAAGTAAAATGTCCCTGACTCCATACCAGGCGCTCATTGATATCCTGTCTTGCTACCTGAATGCAGATTTGACACCAGCGTTCAGGTTTCTTAATCATCTGGAAGACCACAGATACTTCTTTATGCTGCCCAGTACATAGTAGGTACTTAATAAATGCCTAACAAAGGCTTGGAGTCACACAGACACCATACTATTGTCCAGCAGCCCTATGGGGGAATCTGGTCCTTGACTCACTTCTCAATGCTTCATTGGTCAGCATACCGACCAGATTGCAGAATTCAGCAATAGCCCCTAGGCCCTGTGCTGTTGCTGGCTCCATGTAAGCTATTCTTTGATGTAAGTGGGTGGGTAGTGGAAGCCTCCCTTAGCCTAGGCATGTGTCTGGAATCCCAGGTCTACTTTGCAGAGCAACCCAAGGACTTATGCGTGTTTCTTGTATAGGTTTTTCAGGATTGTTAGCAATATATGGTGAGTCCGGAAAGTCCTTCTCAAAGACTTTAAATAATGTTCATTATCTACTGAGTAAAGAGAGGTTCCAGGAAGGCTGGACGCCTTTGGTGGGGTTCTATTTTTCTTAGCATCCTCAAGGTTGGCAACCGGAAATAGCGTTTCTGTAATTGGATGGACCTTAGCTGTAGCTGGTGGGGCGATCCATGGAGGAGACTGAAGGGCTTCCCCCTCGGCCAAGGAAGGGTCGAAGCTGTCACCATATTCACCCCTTAGCTGTGCATGCTTTGTAAGCAGAGATGGGGTAACGCTTCTCCATGCTGAATGAAAGCCCTCAGCTTGGTGGCCCTGCATTTCTTCACCATCTCCACACTACCTGGAAAGGCAGATGCTAGTTTTTTGCTGTTAATGACTGAGAAGTCAGAGGACTTTTAATCATGGCTCTGCTACTTCCTACCCTGGGGAGCTCACTCTCCATTTCTTGACCTCAGTTTTCACATCTAGAAAATGAGGGAGGTGAATTAGGTGACCCTTAAGGTTTCTTGCAATTCTGTATTTAGGAACCTAGGATCCATTTTGTCTAGACAGGGGGAGCCTTGAGAAGTAAAGACGTTTGCTTTATTTGCACAAGCAAAACTCTGAGTCATTCTAGCTCGGGGCTGCTCTGATAAAGCCAGTCTTGGTAACATTGGCTAAGAGTCCTGGGGATGAATAGTCAGTCACCTAGGCAGGAGAGACTTTTAGAGTTTCTCACCAGCTGTTTATACTAATTCAGTACATTTTTTTTTCTGAGAATTTAACACCCCGTGCAAGGCTGTGAGGGAGTAGAGGACAAGATGATATGGTTCTTTTCTCTGAGGAACTTAATTGCCTTTCTGGTCATTTTTATAATCTCGGTCTCTTTCTCCAGGACAGCTTCCAAAGCTGTATCTCACTTCTCTGAAGACTTGATTCCAGGGGAATAGGCATCTTCCAAGGCAGCCTCAGGTATCTTCTTGGCAAAATGATATGACTCTTTTAAATCCATCTCCCCCTGGATACCCTGCCATAACCCTTTTGTCCCTCCACCCCCCAGTAAGTCTAAATGGCTATATGTACCTACCCTAGATTTCTCTTTTTACCCTTCTCTTAGGGTGAATGGAATAGAGAAGTTACTAGAATCAATATCTTAAGAGGCTCCACGTTTTTCTTTTAGGGCTTATAGAGGGTTCTAGATCTAGATTAATGTCCCCTTTCAACTCAGGATCTTAAAATAGCATTACTGTTACTATTAATAATTAAAATAATAAAATAGTGCCAATATTCCTATCTCTACAAATACTTTAATCCAAGATATAATGAAAAAGTCATTGCCCTGGCCCTAATCCTTCCTATTGGATGGAATAAAGATCCATACCCTCTGACCCCAAACTCTGGTAGTTAGAAGGAAAAATGACCAACTGCTCTGTCTTCTGAACTAACCTGAGTCACTTGATCACCCTAAACTTCTGTTTGGTTACTGGAGAGGTGGGGGAGCGGGGTATAGACAAGCTGGAGATGCCCCAGAGTAAACCTCTTTGTAGTACTTATTTCTGAAAAGGAACTGTGGTCAGGGTCCAAAGGTCTTATGGTGGGAGGCACTGTACCAGCCTGGGAAAAGAGCTGGGCCTCAGGAGTCTTGAAGCTGACTCTTAGCTTAATTTGTATGACGAGACCTGGACGAGAGCACAACCAGCTACCAGAAGCCTTGGTGTTTGTGCCAAGTAACAGGAGAGGGTGGCAGGAGTCAGGGAGGTTGTTTTTTTGCACTGCACAGCACCAGACAGAAGCAACCCATAGCCTTTGGTGGGCAGAGAGCCTACAATTAAGTTTAGTTGGGTTTAACAAATCCATTGCTTAAACCGTTTATGTGGTAAATGAATTTCAGTTTTGAACTGTGGAAAAAAACCAAAAACCAAAAACAGAAAAAAAAAAGAAAAAAAAACTTTTGGAAATGAGCATGCCAGGAGCAAGGTATATGCTGCTGATAACATGGAATGGTGCCATGGGCAGAAGGAATTGTCTTGCAGATGACACATAACCTTCTGCCTGAGCATGTCTATGTGGCAATGCTGGAGAGACTGGGATGGAAAAATCCTATGGGGAAGAAATAGTGGAATCAGGATTCCTTCCCAGTGGTCTACAGGTGGGTGCTATGCCACTCTGCTGCCAGCGGGTTGGAGATGGGCTAGCTCTTCTCAGTCTAAAATGAGCCTCAAAAACAATCCATGGATGACTACAAAGTTCTCTATCTAGTCTCTATTGACGTTAGTGAGAACTTGTGTCCTTGGCTGTGAGGCCGGTGGGGATATCTAGGAATAGATGGTCTAATCATCAGAAAGGCCGCAGCAAAGAGATGTGTAATATGCACTTATGCATCCCATCTGACAGCTCAGTCTCTAAGTGGCGACCCCACTGGGACCTCCTCCCTGCTGCCTCTACAGAGAAGCCATCTAGCCACTGAACAGACAGAACACACAGGCATTGAAGGATCATGGCTATGCTAAAGTGCAGTGGTTAAAAACAAGCCAGGCATTAGGATTCACTGGCAGCTAACATGGTTTGGTTCTTGGTCTTTCCCCCTCGCTGCTACGTTTCTACCGCCATGCCCTAGCATCCCTATCCCACTGGTGCTAGCATTCTGCTACAGATTTGGGCATTGGGCATTGCTGGGTATTAATGGCTGGCAGCAAAAACAAAAAAACCAAAAAACAAATACGGAAACCAAAGCAATGAAGAGAGGCACAGATTGCTCTTTTAGCTGAGGGTTTGTTTTTAAACTGTTTTTACCTTTCTATTAGCTACTAATACTGAGTTTGGTGGCATCTGTATTTCAGTCACCTCAGGAGCAATGACATTTTAAGACATGTGTGCCAAGTAATCAGGACTTTTCCTGATCATCAGGCCAGAGTTCTCTACAGACAACTCAGGCCAAAGGTAAAGGCAACCAAGGGAAAGAAGTATCATGTTCAGAGAGAGCCTGCCACGAGGTGCCTCTGCTGGGGGAGAAAAGGAGGGAAGGAAGGAGGGGGTGTCAGGTTCTAGGCACAATTTAGTAGGGCTTCACTCAATTTCATTCATCAGTGTAAAACACAGGTTAAAAACTTCAGCACAAAATATACAGGACATATTGGCTAGCGGGGCCCTGTTCTCTTGCGGTCTCTCTCTACATATTACAAATTCTTAAAGGTAAAAAAAAAACAACACTTAAAGTAAAATGAGAGAGCTAACTAGTCTATTCTTAGATCAATTTCCCCTCTGTGATGACACTTAAAAATGGGTTGTCTTCTTTCTCTCTCAAAAGTACAAACAGCAAAAACTAGAACTGTTTCATATTTGTCAAAGCTATTTGAATTTTCATGGGGGATAAAAAAAGTAAAACCAAACAATGTTTTGCTAAGAAAACTTGCCCACATGCCCTGCCTGGGGCTCTGCCGTGTTTCTTTCCATGGGCACAATGCATGCACAAACTGTCGGGCTTTTTTTTTTTTTCCGAGTTTTGCATGCATTGCACTAGGAAGGCAGAACTAAGCCCAGTTCTTACCCGCTTCTGAGAGGTCACGGAGTGAGCTGCTGAGTGCACTCCGCTTCAGGCCCTCGCCTGTGGCATAGCTGTCATCAAGGCAGGCTCGGCTCAAAGTCCCATTGCCAGGCTCTTTCTTCAGGCTGGAGCACTGGGACATGCTGGGCCGGACAACTCCTTTCTGTTTCTCAAGCTCCGCTGAAACAGACAGAATCAAGGCATTTTTCTCATGGTTACTGATGCAAAACATAGGGAGCACCAGAGGAAAGGGGAGCTCACCAAGACTGGAATGTAGGGATGTCCTAGTGGGGTGAGGCCAAGGACAGAGAATGACTTAACCAACCTTTCAGGGAAAATGCTGAAAACTCTGAGAAGAGGACTGCTCCCTCTTGAAGGGAAGCAGTTTGGCTTAATGGGCAGGTCTAGGCTTCAGAGACCCAGTGTCTGGTCTGCCACCTCTCTGGCTTCATGGGTAATTTATTTCAGACTTTCTCTTTGCTTCTTCCTCTCTCTCTCTGACTCCTACCGCCCTAGGCACAGAAGGATGGACCATCTGAGTTGGTGTAATTCCAGAGGTAATATGCCTCTGTGAGAGAGCTCAAGATGCCACTGGCTTTATTTACGGAAATTATAGTGGTAATAATAACAAGTGACATTTACCTAGCAATTTAAGATTTCAAAGTGCTTTCCTCTAACAACATTATTGTGATTACTGACCTGATGCTGCTGAAGAGAAGCTGGTGGGGGAAGACTCACTCCAGCAATCAGTCAGTTCTCAGTCCCTATGGAATGGGGTCCAGACCTTGGATTTCCATCCTCCTGTCTGGGGCGGGGGGGGGGGAGCGGGGAAGGCTTCCTCAGATTCCCACCAGTCACAGAGCCAGAAAGGTCTGATGGTGTGTACAGTCCACATCAGGATACAGAGCAGGGTGGAGAACCTTTGGCCTTGAGGTCACATGTGGCCCTCTAGGTCCTCAAGTGTGGCCCTTTGATTGAATCCAGATTTCACAGAACAAATACACTTGATAAAAGGATTTGTCCTGTAAAATTTGGACTCAGTCAAAGGGCCACACATGAGGACTCAGAGGGCCACATGTGGCCCCAAGGCTGCAGGTTCCCCACCCCTGATCTAGAGCCTGAATCAGACAGTGACTTTATAGTCAAGGCTCAAGCCTTGGACCAGGAGATCCTTCATACTTACACTCTATTCTATGCTTTTCCATTTCCTGAACTTCTGCAATCGATTCCCTCAAGTCATCAGTGAATTTCTTCCTGTCTTGGGGATTGGGTGCATTGAAATTTATCAGCACTTTGATGTCTGCTCCTGGGACAGCAGATGTGAGCCGGATGCCATTAGGATAATCTGCAAAGAGAAACACAGTAAGCGGGATTCATGTTTTTGTTTGTTTCTGGTCAGTTTTTCTTCCCTGAATTCAGGGCCTGGTTTTCACCCAGTTCAGAGCATGAGCCTCCACAATGTGAGACTTGGCCAATAGGCTCAGCTAGGGCATATGGTGGACAGAGCTGTGGGCTTTGGGGCAGGGTTTGAACCCAGGGTCTTTCTGGCTCCAGCACTAATACCTGTATGACTCGGGTAAACCAGTCATCTAAACTCTCTGCTTCACTTTTCTCAGTTCTAAAGTAAGAAGACTAGATGCAATAGCTCTAAACCTGTGACCTTGTGGTAAGGTTCAGGGACTGAGGGGAGATGATTCCAGAGAGGGAGATGAGATAATCTGATGCCCATTAGACACAAAACTAACCCTCCCTGTCAGTGGCAGCATTAAGTCGAACTGCTACTAGAGTATCCCCATTTAACAGTTGAGAAAGCTAAGGCAAACAGAGTGAAGTGACTTGTCCAGGGTCACTTAGGAAGATGAGTCTGGGAATGGGGGGGAGGGGGAGGTGGAAGTCACTCAAGGACTTTGGTGACATGCAAACCAGGGATTAGGAGTTAGAGAGGGATGGGGGTGGTCCTGGGTTATGGCCCTGGCTCTAGCATAGTTCTCATTTTTATTGGAGGGTCCATTGACACTGTTACCATAGGAGACATTCCCTGGAGAAGGTCCAGATCTTGTTGGGTGAGTGAGCATGGGGTCTGGGCACAAGGGGGTCAGATGAATCAACAGCAGCTCTCAGATGCCAAATGCCCCATCTTTACCAGCTCAAGTCCTCTCTACGAACAGACAGCACTTATCTGCTGCCCCCATGATCCTGACAAGAGCAAACTGTACTCTGTCTTCTCTCACATGCCTCCTTCCCAAAAACAAGCTCCAAAAGGCTCCACAAGGTCTCACCCAGGCAGCACAGAAACTCCCCCAGGGTTAAGATAAGGCATATAAGGGACAGGCACTCACTGAAAGCTCAAGTCTCCAGGAGAACAGAGCAGAGAGTTTTCAGGTCTAGGATGAGAGAAGCCAGGGCAAGAGGCCTCAACTCTCCTAAGCCAAGTAGCGTCAGGCGGTGCCCAAACGAGCTGAGACACTGTGATTTGTCCTATGTATCTCCACTACCTCTTCCCTGAATTTTGGTCCTAGTGGCTGCGAGTCAGCGGGGGAAGGGTGAATGTGAGATGGAGATGGTGGTGGTGGGGGCCTGCAGTCTATGGCTCTTGCTGTTCTCTTATACAAGAACAGAAGATAACAGTGAGGAGGAAATTCCCTTGGGTCCCTGGTTAGACCAGGGGAAGCTCGGTGGTACAGTAGAAAGAATGCTAGGCTAAGATTTGGGAAAACTCGAGTTCAAATCCAGCCTCAGACACTTACTAGCTGTGTGACCCTGGGTAAGTCACTTCACATCTGTTTGCCTCAGTTTCCTCATATGTAGAAATGGGGTTGACAACAGTACCTACCTCTCACGGTTGTTGTGATGATCAAATGAGAAAATATTTGTAAAATCACTTGGCACAGTGCCTGGCAAACAGTAAGCACTGTATCCATGTTATTGTTGCTGTTGCTAGTAACATTCTTTCCCAGTCCTAGTGGCTAATCTGGGAAGCTACAAATTTGACATCTCCTTATTCCCTTGTAAGACTAGATTCCTCAAGTGTTTCAACTGCTGGGCCCTTGGGAATACCCTAACCTGTAAATACAAAGTGGGCCAAAAAGCCTTCCATGAAAACAAAGCCAATACTGGGTAAATTGTGCTTGTTTTAAAAACATTACTAGCATCCCTCAAATGACCCTTCTTCTAGCAGCACCATCTGGGATGAGACAGTCTTCAGCCCCACCCCAGCTGCAGCCCCAAGGTCAGTGTGTTCCCAACAGCAGTACTTTGGAACACCTAAATCATAGACCCTGTCCCAGCATGGGGGAGCAGAGCCCAGCCCAGCCCAATCCAACCCATAGACCTCAGGGGAAAGAGAGCTAGTTCAGCAGGCAACCCCATGATTTCAGAAAAGAGAGGAGAGCTATATAGTCTAAAGCCTTCCAGACAGCCTCTCCCGGCTCATCTCCTAGCCTTTCTGATGTCTTTTGCTTCAGTTTCTAGATTCCTAAGAATCTCCATCATTCAATTGCCTTTACAGTTAAAAGTGGAGGTGAAGAAGAGGGGCAGGGGAGAGAGGGAAGGAAGAAAGAGGCAGAGATAGTCAGAAGCAGAGGGCAAGAGTCAGTAAGAGAGAAAGGGAGATTGAGACAGAGATGGGCCCATAAAACTGATGTTATCATCACCTTGTGACTCCCTATCTCCCCAGGGAGTTTGACCAGGAGATAGCATTCTCTGACCTTTCCCCCAGTACTCTTTTGGGCTGGAGGTGGGGGGGAGAGGGTACCAGCAGAGGGAAATGAAGGCATAGCAATCCTAAAGTTTGAAGAGTGACAGTTTTGCAAAAAGAGTTTCCACAAAATTTGAACGTTGTGAGGGACCCTGGGGTCACTTAACTCAAGCCTTACATGGATAGGAATCTCTTCCGTAGAATTTCTAATAAGATGTCATCTAGTCTCCACTTAGAAGACACCTGATTATGGGGAATTCATCACCTCCCAAGGCAGCCCACTCCACACATAGACTCCCCAAAGGTGGGGATGGCTTCATCTTTGACTTTATACCCCTGGTGCCTATCCCAGTACCCTACATAGAGCAGGAGTTTAGTTAAGGCTCGTCGATCTATTGGAGCTACTCATTGTCAGGAAGCTTTTCCTTACATTGGGCTTAAATCTGCCTTTCTGTGTTTTTCATGTTCTGTTCCTAGTTGTACCCTTTTGGACTAAAGGTGATCAAGTCTGATCGCTCTCCCACATCCAAGTTACTCCAGTGTTTTGAGACAGCAGCGATGTCCCATCCCTGAAGTGTTCTTAGGACATCCGGCTCTTCATGAGCAGAGAAAACGGGGGAGGAAGAGACAGACTTACACTGATTCTCGAAAAGCAGGACCTGCATGCCGTAAAGAGAAAAGGACTGGCGGAAGCTGTATGTCACCGAATTCTTCTTCTTCTGAAAGATCTTGGTGACCTGAGGAGAGTCAATGTATTATACCATTAATGACACTGCCACAGGGAAAGACCCTAGGGTAACCCCTGCCTCCCATCTTCTCTTCTCTTCTCTTCCAGTGAGGAGAAATGTGTGTGCTCTCTGTCTGGCTCTGTCTCTCATGTGCCTTCTCTCTCTCTCCCTGCTTGTCTCTCTGCTCACTCCTCTCCCAGATGGACATATGTCCCTCAGAGAGTCTTTGCCCTCCCCTTCCACCGGGATGCCCTTTAAATCCCTTTATCTCACACTGAGAAAAGTCTTTGCTGACACTGGGGAGGATTCTGAACACCTGCTCATGAGATGGATCTCATTTGCACAAACACCCCCTTTTGTGCTACAATTCATTGGATGGCTTTTGTTTACTGAGAAGGCTTTGTGGGCCTGAGACAGAGTCTCCTGAGAGTCATTGCAGGTTTCATTACAATCCTGTAGTTCAGGGTGGATGCAGGAAGCATTTTCATATTTACATGCTTGACAAAGCCTATTCAGAAAGTAATGCAATGAGGTACACTTCTGTGGACTTATTACCAAAGGGGAGGGGGCAAAAATCAGTAATCGAAACATAGAAATAATGCAAAGAAGTAAGACTTCATTGCCTTCTCTTCCATAACCAAAAACTAGATGTAAGATAACCACTGTTCTAAGTTTATGACCCATGATGCTTGAATCCACACAGAATAGGAAAACTCCATTCTATAAATGGCCTCAAAGGCAACTACATAGAAAACACTGCCTGCTCATCAGTTACCCTCTTGTGAGCTGGGTCTAATCCTGGGGAAGGGAATATTACTTTCTAGAAGCTAAAAGCTGGTCCCCGGAGCAAATGCTGAAACTAACTACACAGGGTAGCAATCAACAGGAAGCCTACTGTATTCTCATAAGAAGGGGACCTAGGAATCAGGGAGAAATGTCTTCTGTAGCAAAGACAGATACTGACCCATGGACTGGAAATGCCAAAGACTGAAATCTAATTCTCTGTCCACTCAAATGTATACATATAGAAACACTTTTCCTTAATCCTCAAATCCCTTGCTAATTTGTGAAATGAAAGAGCTGGACCTTTTTTTGGTATTGTGTACCGTTTTGTCCGTGAATACAGTGCTTACTATTTGCCAGTGTATGGGCACGCCCCTAAGAATGACGATGTTAACTGTATTAAAATAAAACCCAGAGCATTGCAAATAAAACCAATCCTATTGAAATATAGTCTGTAGACAGGAAAACCAGAATCCCCTGTGATCTAGTTATAGGTCTAATAACCATAGTAATTTGAGGTAGTGATGAGCATAAACTATATTTCAAGATAACTGTAATGTGATATGAAAATATCTGTGTGGGGCAGCTAGGTGGCGCAGTGAATAGAGCCCCAGCCCTGGAGTCAGGAGGACCTGAGTTCAAATTTGACCTCAGACATATAATACTTACTAGCTGTGTGACCTTGGGCAAGTCACTTAATCCCAAATGCCCTGCCTAAAAAACCCCTGTAATTTCTATTGGTGACAAAGTAATAGATCCTGCTAATACCATTGTGGTTTGCTGCCTATGTTAAAATAATTGAAGGAAATGCTACATTCCAGTTAGAGGTTAGTGAAAATAATGGTGTGAGTTTTTTCCTATCCAAGTCCACAGACCCTGCCTTCCCCCACTTCTATCTGTGGGCCCTCAAAAGGACCATGGACCCCACGTTAAGAACTCTCTGATGTGCTGATCTCTAAGATGTCATCAGGGGCCCTGAGACCTATGACAAATGACCTGGGATGCAGGAGAACACCAGAAGAGGCTCTTAGTGTGTGTGAAGATACACCACTGTTAAATTACATACCACAAGGAGGTCATTAAATAAGAAGATTTCTCGCTGGTGTAATCCAAGCTTCTGGGGTTTATTTGGATCTGGCACTTCAAAGAGCCGGCAATAGCAAACAAGCCTCCGATGGGGAAGGGAAAGTACCTGTAGGAAGGGAAAAGGTATTAATGTCAGTTGTAAATGAGCAACTTGCTTAGGGCCAGGAGAAGATGCTGACCCCGAGCTGATCTGCATATGCTGCTGACTGGCACAGTGCTGACCTTACCCTTGCCTCCCTCAGCCGACTGACCGGACACCAGTAATCTTCTGCCCCTTCCTCCGGGACTCCTGAAACTACTTCTTTCAGGACTACTCCATGAGGAGGAGAGTTGTGAGCATGTTTCTCTTCCCAAGCAGAGAAGTTATTATTGGGCTAACAAATGATTCTCCCATCTCTATTTTAGCCTTTATAGACTCTTGAATCATTGTGATATTCTCCCCACTAACATCTTTGCCTTGGGCCTCTCTCCCCACTACTCCCCATTCCTCCTACAAGCCTCTGCCAGATTAATTTTCCTAAAAGACCAACCTGATAACCTCACTCTCCTGATCAAAAAGCTTCAATGGCCCTCCACTGTCCTTTACATAAAGTTCATCTTTCTTAGGCCATCATGCAAGGCCTGCAAGGCTCTAGTTTCCACTACCTCTTCCAGCCTCACCTGCCCTCCCGGTCCTACCAGGCTAGGCTAGCTCCCTCTTCTTGCTCATTTCCACCTCAGGACCTCAGCTGGAATGTCCTCCTCTCCCTGACTAGCTCAACATTAACCTTAAGACCAAGCTCAGGTCTTACCTACTTACGTGGAGTCGGCCCACAGTCATTTCTGACCCCTTTGAGCTTCTTTAATACTGTTTGCTGACACTCACTTGATATAGCATGTATTTCCATGTGTATTTCTACTAATTTTCAATGTGTTTGGTTTCCAATTACACTGTAAGCTCCTTAAGAATAGGATTCATGTTTTATGTGCTTTCTCTATCTAACAAAGCACCTCACATACAGGAAGCTGGTTCTCAGTAAGTAGTCACCAGGTGACTGAGGATTAATACCTTTTGATAGCCCCCTGGATCAACCTGATAATGCTCCTCTTGATGAGATTCAAGGGAAAGAGGAGGTGAGGCTGGTCAGGATGGGGCCTGTTTCCTTCCACAAACAGAGAGAGGTTCGCTCACTGGCACCTTACTCAACTTACTTCAAAAGCTTTACTTCAAGACTGGCTTAAAGAAATGGGCAAATTAAGGAGAATGGATTTGCCAGTTAGACCTGGGATACGACAGAGAAGGGGAAAAGGGCATTCCTCTTCCCTTCCTAGAATTCATTTTTATGGTCATGAATGGAGGGGATTTTGTGTGTGTGTGTGTGGGGGGGAATTGGAGGATGAAACCCATAGTCCCATTGTGGCTTGATTCTTCTTATGCCTGGCTCCTGCTCCCATTCCTAAGCCAATGTTTGAGAAGACTGGTGAACTTCTGGGTAATGCCAAGTCACCTCTAACCTGCTACCCCTTAGCATGTTACAATGAAAAGAGTAATGAATTTCCAGTCTTATGACTTAGGTCTGATTCTCATTTAATTTTTGTACCTCTCTGATAGCCTCTGCTTATCTATAAAAGGGAAGGGCTAGACCAGTTGCTTCTCTAAGTCTAGATCTTATTATTTTAGGGGCAGCAAGTTGATTCAGTGTAAAAAGCATTTCCTTCCTGGAGTCAGGAAGACCTGAATTCAAATCTGACCTCAGATGCTTACTAGCTTCATGACCCTTAGCAAGTCATTTCACCTGTTTGCCTCAGTTTCCTCATCTGTAAAATGGGGATAATGATAGCATCTACCTCCCAGGGCTGTTGTGTGAGGATCAAATGAGATAACTGTAAAAGTGCTTAGTACAGGCTCTGACACACAGTAGGTATAATGTAAGTGTTAGCAATGATGATGATAAAAAAATTATGATATTGCTATCTTCTAAGGTAATATCAATTTTATGCTGCATTGATAGTCATTCTGTGCTCGTCAGACCACCTCTACTCCAGGGCACTGCATTTAAAAAAGTAGAGACAGACTTGATCTTGTTTGTCTAAAAGACGACACGTCTTGGAGCGGGAACCTAACAAATGCCTTGCCGCCACTGTCATTTCTAGACCCTGCCCTCTGCCACCATTATGAAATAAGTTACCCCCCTTTGAGGTTCCCTGTCACCAAATAGATCATCCAATCCTTCCCACCGTCTGAGCCGAGAACTCAATTCATATCCTGGTGGCAATTATGTATAGGACCCTGAGTTTACTCTCTTTTTATTCTCCAGTTCAGTGCCTGGGCTCACAATCATCCCCTCCACCCCAAAACTTAGTTCTTTTACCATGATGATGCTCTCTCCAACACCTAGCTCCCCAGTTCCTTCTCCTCAAACTCACTCTCCTGTTCTCACTCCTCCACAGTCACACACAGGTCACAACCTTGATTTTGTCCTCACCCACACGTATTTGACTTCTGTGATGAATAATTACAAAATTCCATGATCCAATGCTAACTTCCTACCATTTCATTTCTTATTATGCCTCACTTTTTCTGAACTTATTTTTTTTTAATAAAAGCAATTGGGATTAAGTAACTTGCTCAAGGTTACATGGCAGTTATTTTTTTGTATGGGTGCCAAGTTTCTGAGGCCGGAACCGATCCCAGGTCTCCTGATGGCGGGGCCGGTGCTGTCACTCACTGCGCCACCTGGCTGCCCCTGAACTTATTCTTTATTCTCACCAGGACCTCAATCCTTCTCAATCTCAACTTTATAGTTGACCATTTGAATATTACACAGTCTCTGCTTTCTTATTCTCTTGTCCTATTGACACTCATGCCTTGTCCACCACTCACATGCAGTTAAACTATGCTTACTGGTTCAACTACAGAATTATTTTATTTAATCTCAGCTAGGCCCTCACCACCATAAGGCAATCCTTTAACTTTTTTTTTTAAAGCAATTGGGGTTAAGTAACTTGCTCAAGGTTACACGGCCAGTTATTTCTGGGTGTGGTGCTAAGTATCTGAGCCCAGGATTCGATGCCCAGGATTTGATCCCCAGGTCATCCTGACACTGGGGCCGGTGCTCTTACTTGCTGAGCCACCTGGCTGCCCCTAAGCAATTAGGGTTAAATAACTTGCTCAAGGTTACACTGCCAGGTGTTTCTGGGTGGGTGTTAAGTGTCTGAGCCCGGATTCAATCCCCCAGGTCATTCCGACACTGGGGCCGGTGCTCTTACTCGCTGTGCTACCTGGCTGCCCCATCCTTTAACTCTTCCTTAAATGATTCTCAACCACACTCCCCATAGCAGTTCCAATTTTTTCCTTTCTTCTTAAACCTTCCATAGCACTCCCCTCTCTTCCCTCTACCAAACAGAGAGTTTTACCTTGTACTCAACTGAGAAAATAAAGGCTGTTCACTATAAACTCCATCTTCTCCCTTTTTCTATACCTCAAAACCCTTTGCCATTATCCCTTATTTTCTCTTCCTTTATAATAGTATTTGATGAAGTACTGGCCCTCCTCCTCACCAAGGTCAACTCCTACTCTCTCCAAAGTTAGTAGTGATCTCTTATGTGTGGCCAAATCTGATGGCCCTTTCTTTTCTTCATCCTTGATTTCTCTGTAGCATTTAAAAATAGGGAATTACACTTTCTTCTCTGGGTTTTCATGTTACCCCTGTAACTCCTGATACTCACAGATACTAGTACTTCTCTCCACCCTCCATTAGCATGGATTTCTTTTGTATATGTTGCCATTCTGATAAAACACAAACTTCTTGGGGTGGCCAGGTAGCACAGTGAGTAACCTTGAGCAAATTACTTAACCCCAATTGCTTTAAAAAAAAAAAAACAAAAAACACAAACTTCTTTAGGGCAGGGACTGTCTCATTTTTGTTTTTGTATTGCAAAGACCTAGTACAATTCCTGTTACATAGTAAGTGCATAATGAATACTTGCTGGTTGATCCTACTCAGGGAAGGGTTGACACATGCAATGGTTTAGCAAATGCTGGAAGGGGATGGTACCAGGGTTTCATTGGAGTGCTAAAGGGTTAAAATGAATGGAAAACCAGTTGGAGAAGCAGAGCTTCAGGCTAAGAGGTCAGTGCTGGAATAGGAAGTAAGATATAAGTAGCATTGGTTTGCAGTTTCACTTCATACATTACAAATCGGCAAAAATGATAGTCAAAATTGGAGAAGAAAGGAAGGAAAGACAGGCACACAGTTACACTGTTGTGAGACTGTGAATTGGTCCAAATAGTCTAGAAAGCCATTTAGAATTACGCTAAAAAAAAGTGACTAAAATGTGAAACATATACCTCAAGGAGAATAAAGATAGGAAGAAAGGCCCCATCTCTTCCAGAAAATTCATAGCAGTACTTTTTGTGGAAATGAAGAAATGGAAACAAAATAAGATGCCCACTGACTGGGGAAAGACTAAAGAAATCATGGAACATGAATACAGCAGAATATTATTGTGCCATAAGAAATAAAAGGAAGAAGCCAGAGAACAATTTCTATGGAATTATGCAGAATAAAGTAAGAAGAACCAAGAAAATTGCAAACATAATTGCTGAAATAACGTGAAGGAAATAAGAAAAAACAAATGAATCCTCAACCTACCCCCAAACTCAGGACTAAGTAATTATAATGATCAAGCTTAGACCCAGAGAAGAGACAAGAAAGTGTACTTCCCTCCCTTCGTTGCAGAGGTGGGGGACTACAGGACTACAGGTGTGGAACATGGCTTACACTAGCATACTGGACTGGTGTGTTGATTAGTTTTGCTGACCTGCCTTTCCCCTCCTTTTTTTTATTCTTTCTTATTAAGATTAGTTTGCTGGGAAGGATTTGGGGTAAAGATATATTTACTAAAATGTAAAGAGGTAAAAATAAAAGATATCAATAAAATAAAATCATATTGAACATTTGCATGTTAATATATATAAAAATATTATTTAAAGCACCTTAAAGATTGTAAAGTGCAGTTATTAAGGCTATATTCTGAAAGGAAGAGATGTAAAAACAGAAGATATCCATATAAACAAAGTAATGCCTAACATTTATATATTAATATGACATGCATATATTAATATATGACACATACATGATATGTAATATATACATATGATATACAATATATACATATATAAACATTATTTACAGTATGTTAAGGGTTGCAAAATGCTTTGCATGTTATCTCATTTGAGGCAGCTAGATGGTGCAGTGGTGCTAGACCTGAGTTCAAACATGACCATAGACACTTATTAGCTGCACGACCCTGAGCAAGTCATTTCACAGCTGCCTGCCTCAGTTTCCCCAACTGTAAAATGGGGTTAATAACAGCACTTTCTTCATGGTGTTGCTGTGAAGCTCAAATGAGGTATTAATAAAGTGCTTAGCCCAGTGTCTGGCACATAGCAGGTACTTGATAATGCTTATTCCCTTGTTCCCCCTCCCCCCCAGTATTCAGAACAATCTTGTGTATTAAGTGCTATTGTTATTCCCGTTTTACAGATGAGGAAACTGGGGCCAAGGGAAGTTAAATGACTTACCCCAGGTTACACACTAGTAATATGTCTGAGGCTGGATTTGAACCCAGCATTTCCAGACTCCAAGCCCATCTTGCCATGTACTTTTTACATGACTATGTTTTTTACTTTTACATGCTACCTTTTACAGACTTTGCTGGAAGAGCTGGTATCTGTTGACTTGTCCCACATCCCTCATGCTTCCATCTTTTTACAGCAGTGGCTTGCATTCTCCACTCCTGCCCTGTTCTGTGATGTTACTATGGTTACCCTGCATTGGGTCCAGTACATCCCTTCATTACTCAGCCATGCTGTAAGAGTTATGGCAATGGACAACAATGATCGATTTGGAAATTACTTCATATGAAGAAGAGCTGTTTAGCCCAGAGAAACATCAAGACTGCCTTCTTCAACACCCAGAAGAATATAATGTGGAAGACAGAGTAGACTTAGTTTGTACTGGCTGAGAGGGAGAAACGAGGGTTGACGTGTGGAAGCTACAATCAATCAGACTTCAGTTCAGTATATGAAAGAATCTTTGGACTCTGAGGACTGTCCAGTAACAAACTGGGCAGCCTGTCATATAACTTGAATACTGCTGGGGTTTCAGGAAGAGGTTGGATGCTTATCTCATCAGGGACATTGCAGAGGGCTGCATCACCCACTGGTGCTTCTGACTTGGGGCAGATGACCTCTTGGTCCCTTCAGATCCTAACATTCTTTGACCTTAAGGATCTATAGGGTCAATCCTTGCAAATTCCATTCCTTAAAAAGTTGCTAGTATGATGTTTGATCTTTTGCACGTCATATTAATGTCAGTGACCCACAGCCCATAGGACAGACTGATTTTGTATGGCACTTTATAGTTTGCAAATCTTTCTGAAATCTTTCCAATTTCATTTTTATTAAGTCCTGAGGAAGGTACAGCAATAAAAAATATTAGTGTGACCTTTGGTTACTTTAACAGAATTGTCTAAAATGAAGGAAGTTCCATTGTATTCTACTATAGTTGAACATCTGGATGCCCTAGTATCCAGAGTACTGTGTTCAGTTCTGGGTCCCTCCGCTTTCTAATCACTGACAAACTGGAGTGTGTTCAGAGAAGGGTGCTGAGGATGGTGAGGAGACTCAAAATCATATATTGTGGGTAGGAAGACCCAGAGATATTTGTCATAGAGGAAAGAAGGCTTATGGGAGGCATGAGGTGACAGCTGTCTTGGAATATTCAAAGGGCTGCTATGTACAAGAGTAGTTTGTGTTATTCTGCTCAGTGCCAGAAGACAGAACTAGTACCAAGAGTCAAAAGGGACAGGGAGGCAGGTTTTGATTCATATTGACTCACTAAAGTTAAGCAAAACTTTCTAAGAATTAAGGTGATTCAGAAATAGAATGGAGTACTTTGAAAGAGAGAGACTTTCCTATCACTAAAGTGTTGAAGGAGGGTTGGATAACTACTGGTCAGGTACTCTGCAGATGGGTTTCATGCTGCATTTAGGAGCTGGAGTGATTCTGTGATTAATGTCTACACTTGTCAAGTGAGGAATCTAAGATTCTTCAAGGTCTGGCAACTTGCCCAAGGTTATATGATGAAAAAGTTAGAATATTAGAAAAATAAAACTAGCACCGAGGTCTCCTGACTCCTAATCAAATGTCCTTTTCCACTTTCTACCTCTAGTAGTGGGGAAAAGGTACAGGGAGTCACCCCATGTGGGACTGTGTGATCACTCATTTGACCAAGGGCACATATGCAGGGCCAAGATGGCAGGATGGGGGGGTCTGCAATGGGTGACAAACCAGTGAGTGAAGGGCCCCTAAATACCTGCATGCACTATATGCTAAGTTCTGGTCTAACCAACCACAGGCTAGCAAATAAAAACACCCTTTGAGTGTTATTAGGTGTTTAGGTTAGGGTGGGAAATAATAATAGCTCATATTGATATGGAGCTTTTTGGTTGAGAAAATACTATATGTCATATGATCTATCTTTCGTTGTATAAAGAGGACAGTCTTGCCAACCCCTCATTCCCAAACCAGAGAAAGCTTAAGAATAAGAACAAGTAGGTATGAAATTCTTAGTAATGATAAGCCTACTCTCTTCACCAGAGAGTAAGGCACAGCAAAACAGTCAAGGAGAAAAGTAGGAGAATTTTTACGAGAAAAAAAGACTAGATTAACTATAGCCTCTGAAGCAAACCAATTCCTATACATTGCTTGCAGGGATCTTTATTTCCCAGCCCCCAGTCTTCAGCCTGGACAGCCAAAATTAAGCATCATATGAAGGGATGCCTATCTGGGCAGTAGTCTCAGATGACTGGCGTGGGTTTTTCTTAGCCACTGGACTGTGTACTGAAATTGTATAAAAGGGGGCTTCTCAATTCTCAAGAAATCTTTGTTGGGCAACATGGACCATGTGATTTTGTAAAGAGTCCACAGAAGTCTTAGGATAGGAAAATTAAGAAAATTCATTTCTTATAAGAAAATTAACTGAAGTTGTCAACTCTTGTGATGAGTTGATGGGATAATATCTCCTGTATTCTGGAAGAAAGTGCTAGAGTAAATAAGCAAATGGGCAAATGACACGATTGTTGTATCTCATGTGGGGTATAAGTCATGAATCAATAAGAAGAGAGATACCTACACAGCCAAGTCCATGATGCAGAGATCCAATCTATAGGAGAAAATACAGATGCGTTAAACTCCTGAAAGACATATCAAAGCAACTACTTAGTTCTATTTCAATCTGGTCTTGTTAAAATAATTAAGGATCCTATTTGATTGAATGAGTGACCCTGGAAAAGTCAGTTCACCTTTCTGAATCTGTTTCCCCACTTATAAAAATGATGGGGTTTCTTTTGATGAGAGCTAAACTTCCTTCCAACTTGAAAATATCATGTTATATTTTCCTGGAATAGCATAAGGAATGTGCCTTACAAATCTAATTCAATGCATAAATGAGTTCTTATCATACTTTTATATCAGTCACAATGTAACTATAGGCCCTAAATGCCGTATGTTCATGTGCTACTTTATTAACAAAAGCAGGAAAGAGGACTGACTCTAAAGTCAAAGGACACTGTGTTCAAATCCTGCTTAATACCTGTGTGACTTTGGACAAGCCACTTAGCCTCCTTTGGCTTCAGTTTCATCATCTGTAAAATGGAAGAGCTGGACTAGATGGGCTCTGAGATAAAACCATATGGCCCCAAGCCCTATTGCTTAGGATCTTGGGTAAGTCCTACTATTGTAATTTATCGGGCAAATCCCTTAATTTCTCTGAAGTATTTGAAATAAATGAAGGGTGTTAGGTGTGAAGCAGAAGCACTAAGGGGAATAATGGTGAATCTGGAGTCAGACTTTGAATTTCAGACCTGCCGCTGGTGTGACCTTGGGCAAACCCCTTAATATTTCTCGGCCTCAGTCTTCTCATCTGTAAAATGAGGGGTTTAAATCTGATGACCTCTAAGGCCCCTTCCAGCTCTAATAACCCTTGATTTTATCATTCAACATCCTTGTGATTCTCAGAAAGGGCTAGGAGTACTCTTAGCCACACTTCTAATTGAAAGCAAAGTCAAGGTGAGGGCAGAGAAATTATTTCAGATGGAGACTGTGCTGCCCCATCAGCCCTTTCAGTGCATAAAGTTTTCTAGGTTCTCAAACCACAGGCATGGGTTGTTTTTTAAATGCTTGAAATCCTATCAGAATGTTAGGGGACCTTTTTAATAAACCTGTAATGAGCAACTTAGAACATCATGAAGTACTCCATATATATTGTCAGATGTCCCTAGTGGATAATGGGTTGAGGGCAAAAGTATCAAACTCTCCCATGAAACTCCAGAATGCTGCTCCAAACCAGAAATGTTTAACAAAAATATATAAAAATTCAATATATCACAGATAACATTTATGTTTTTTAAAGTTAATAAGAAGAAGCAGGGATCCTTTTCCATTTGAATTTGACACCACTGGTCCAGGAGACTTGTGAATGGTTGCTGAACCACTGACTAAGTCCTTGAATTACATTTGGAAGGAAAATGGATCTTGTCCAAGTTCTGCTGTGAGTTTGGGGGAATGGAAGAATTTGTGCTGCTGGGGTTTTTTCCCCACCCAGAAGGTATTTTCTGTTAAGTTTCTCTGGGCCTCACCATAAGAACATGCCTGGTGGTCAAACAATCACAAAAATCATTCCATCATGAGAAGATCATTCCATCAAACCCCCTCATTTTACATATGAAGAGGCTAAGGATCCTAGGCAAAATAATTTGTTAGAGTTAGTGGCCAGACACATAATTCCAGCAGAGACTAGAATTCCCATCTCCAGTTTAGTGCTTTCTTCTGTATTACCCCCATGGTGGTGCTTCTCTGGCTTCAATAATAGCCAAAGTGAAACGATTTGTTAGCCCAGGAAATTGAAATGATGTGTTATTGGCTTCCTCCTTCCCAGAGCAAACCTATACACTTCCTACTCAGCTTTGAGTCACAGTCAAGATAGACAGATCACAATAGGAGGGACTCAGAATGGGGCATCATGCCTAGGAAGGGGAGGAAAAAAAAGCCCCAAATCAAAACACAATTCCTTGGTGAAGGTAGAATTTTACATGGACTGGGCTCTGCTGGAAAAGTGAGACTACTAGACCACAAGAAGGATCAGTTTAGGGGAGAGGAGGGTCATAGAAATTGCATAATTTTCCAAAGCTGTCTTTCTCCCTCAGAAGTCTCCCTTCCTTAGAAGATACTTCAAGAGTCAATGCAAATGGTCATGAAGTTGGCATTTACTGTCCTCAAGGCCTCAAGAGAACCCACCCCGAGTGCCCAGTGCTTGTCAGGAGGTACCCCTGTCCTCCCACATTCAGTTGATACTTTACCAATGCATGCTTCTGCCCTTAGGGGAGCTGGTCATCAAAGCTACTTAAAATGCAGACATTTCACCCTAAACTTAGCACGGAAACAGACACAGGCTGCATTTGCATGCATGATGAATGGAATCTTATAAATACTTATTTGAAAATGAGGAGGAAAAATTGAAAAAAAAGTCCCAACACCTCACATTACAACATTTAATATTCATAACCTTGCCTCTCTTGAGGCTGTGCTATATTAGGATTGCCTGGGTCGGGGACCAATTTGTTCTTGGAGATGGAATCACTCTTGGAAAATGAGAGCACTCCTGAAAAGTGGATGACATCCCTTGCAATGCATGTTTGGGTCCAGCAAGTTTTCCCAAATCAACTCTCCTACCCTTATCCTCTAGCCTGACTGGTACCTGGGCAGGGAGCAACCCATGTTCCACTTACTGGCTTCTTTCCCACAATGAGCTTCTCAACCTTTTGGACCTGGGAGACATGGTCCTCGTTGGTCTTCAATTCCCGTTTGCGGATCCGTTCATAAATGCCAATCAGCATCTCTCTCGGGATGTCCTCTCCATCATCTACACCTGCAAGGACAGACAGAAAGGGCTTTGTACAGCAGGCACAAGCTGAGTCTGACTGAGACCCTCCCATATGGCTGCATCACTGCTCACCTCTAGAGGCAAGCAGACCCCGTCACCTCACTCAAACCTACACCAATTCCAAACACAGTTTTACTGGAGCCTGAGTTCGGTCAGAGAAACACGCAGTGAAGCATTTTAAATAAGAACTAATCTGTATGTTTTCTACAACTACTGAACCAGAATAAGATCAGGACAGTCATCTATTCACCTAAACAGAATCACTTCATCTGCATCTGTGGTCAAAGTAGACTATAGTTATATCTGTCCTGCTTCATCTTCTTTCTAAAAGATTTTTCTTTCTCCCATAAGTCCCAGGTCCCTATCATGAGGAAGCCCCATCTCTAAGAGGGAACCATGACCTTTGCTCGACTTGTGTTGGGAGATAGGGCTAGTTAATAACCACTTTAGGACCACTCAGTAGCATGAATCATACCAAATGGAGGGGATGTGGCGTTTTAATTAAAAGTAAAAATGGTAGCTACAATTTCAGAGAACTCACAATGAAACATGCTGCTGACTTTTTGACAGAGAGGAGATGGATTCAGACTGCAGATGGAGCTTGGTTTTTTAGACATGGTCATCAAGAAATTTGTTTTACTTGAGTTTTGTTTCATTTAATTTCTCAATCATTAGGGGGAAGACAAGAGGGAGGAAAGTACTTTTTTGCTGATTGAAAAAATAAATTTAAAAAGGCTTAAAGGATTTAAAAGTGATGAAATCTTAGGAAGGGTGGCATCAGAAGGAAAGAACACAGAGCTGGGAGTTATAGTTCTAGATCTGGGTTATAATTCTGGCCCTCCCACTTATTATCCACGTGACCTTGAGCAAGTCACTTGACTTTTCTTCAGTCTTCTCCTCTGTAGAATAGGGGCACTGTTAAATGAGTTGAATCTTAACTTAGATGCTTTCCAGCTTTGCCGTTTTGTAGCCACAAATATCTCTTGTCCCTATTCCTTTCTCTCCACTCACACCAGCCAACACCCTAGCTCAGGTCCTTGTTTCCACTCACCTAGACTATTACAATAGCTTCCTAGTTGACCTCCCTGTATTAAGGCTCTCCCACTTGAATCCATCCACCACACAGTTGCCAAAGGGATTTTCCTAAAGAGTAGACCTTCCATGTCACCTCCTACTCCGATTCTGGTGGTTCCCTATTACCCCAATGATCAAATACCAATTTCTGGCAAGGAGGGGTTGTTTTGTGCTTGTATCCCCAGTACATGACATGTACTTAATGAAAACTTGTTGGTTAGTTGATCCTCATTTGGCATTTAAAGTTTTCCATAACCTGGTCCTAACTTACATTCTAGTCTTATTATACTTCACTCTTGTCCATGAATACTACAGTATAGTCAAAGTGGCCTTCTGTTCCTCACAAATGGCATCTCAGTTCCCATTGCTCTGATTTGGCACGGGCTGGCTCCCATGCCTGGCACGCACCCCCTCCTCACCTTTGGTTTTAGAATCCTAGGCTTATCTCAAGTCTCACTTTCTACACGAGGAACCCACCTGCAATCACCTTCCCTCCAAATTATCCTGTACAAGATACGTATTTGTGTGCATATATGTATGCCTATATGTATACTATTTTGTACAGCTATGTAGATATTTGTGAACATACAAGTCTAGATACATACATGTTTTCTCCCTCATCTAGAACAGCAAAGGGGAACCTTCTTTAGGGCAGGGACTGCTTTACTCTTCTCTTTCTATTCTCAGCACCTGTCACAGTGCATGGGCACACAGCAAGCACTCAATAAAAGCTGATTCTAAAGCTCCCTCATTTTCAATGGCAGCCTAACTGACAGCAAGCATGGGCTAGCTACACAGATGCACAGCAAGGGGTCACCTGCTCAGGTGGGTAGGAGTGAAATAGTGGAGGCCAGAGGTTCAGAACCATACCAGAAGACTGGCCCTCCTCCCACCAGAATCCTCCTTCCTTCAGTGATTCCGCCGAGTCCTTCCTGGTTTAGACTTAGCCAACAGACACTCTGTACTTGGTGCTCTCACATCTCTCTCACTCCAAATCACTCTCCCACCCTCCTGGGTTGGCACCATGAAATTTCAGCAAATATGTAGCATTTACCCAGCTAATAAACACTTCTGGGGAAACAGAGGAGTATTTGGGCTCTTTCCAGAAATAGTTTCCTAAGATTCAGGTTTTTAAAAATTGTTTAATGAGGCCTTGAGAAATCATCAAGTTTAGCCTCCTGCCTCCTGCCTGAGTTGTTTTATCACCTAAAACAGCTCTGGGCTTGCTCTCTGGAGATTAAGTTGTAAAAATGTAAAGCCCCAAAGATTTTATCTGTGGGCACAAGAAACAGCCCTATCTGGGGTCTCTTGACTTGGCACTAGGTGATCTTTTTTGTCACTATAAATACAAGATAAGAGAAGTACAAGCATTTGTATGGGTATTTCCTTACTTTCAGGCTCCTTTATAGTATTTTTGCTCTTGGAATGACTAGATACATCACTGATAGAACATTTAAGTGATTACCAAGTAGCAAGTGTAAAATACTCTAGCCTAGTGTAATGAGTTTCAAACAGCAGCCTTCCCCATGACACAAACTTTGGAGAAAGCTACTGGAGAAAGTAAAAATCTCTCATCATCTCCAAATTTCAGGCTACTAGATCAATCTCTTCTCATTTCACACACAACTTCACTTTGTGTGGTAAGGGCAGAATTGTTCAGGCAACTAGGAAAGTCCTGGCTCCACCAGTGACGAGACTCATGGTGGCACTTGGAAAGGTGCCCATGATAACAGAGTGGGCTTCTGCCTCATCGTGCCTAGAAACGGGCCTCTATGCCATACCCCTTCTTGTTTTCCCCTCAGGTTTCCCCCTCCCCTTTATATATTGTCTTCCTCCATTATGTAAAATCTTTGAAGGAAAAAATTGTTTAACTTCCTTATACTCATATCCCCAAGAGTACCTGGAACATGGCAAATGTCCAGAAAATGTCTTTTCCATCCATTTATCCAGCTATCTCTTTGTGTTTTTAGTTTCTAGATCCATCTAAAGGGAATTTCTTTACAATTTATGCTTTTCTTATGTCAAATATCATAGCAGAAGGGCACACAAAAGAGGATTAAGCACTAGAAGGCAGCATGAAGGTCATCTAGTCCAACCTTCACTCCCATTTTGCAGATGAAGAAATTGTGACCCATGGAACTGAAGTGCTCAAGTCACATAGTTAGTAAGCAGAAGAACTGGAGATCAAACCCTGGTCCTCTGGCCCCAAACCCAGTGTTTATATCACTAGAATTAAGGTACTGGGCAACAACCTTAGTAATGTCCTTAGAAGAAGACATATGACAAAAATGAGCCATGTGACCTTGGGCAAGTCACTTAACCCCAATTGCCCTCCAAAAAGCAAAAGAAGAAGACATATGGAAGAAAAAGGTACCTAAGTCAGGACCCCAGACCACATGAAGCTCTTTTCCAACCATTACTTTGGAATAGCTACTAGAAGTCTAAAGCATCAAACTCTCTAATAGAAAAAAGGTTACGATTAATTGGGAACATATTTTTTTTAATTGGGGAAAGAAATAGGGTAATGAGAGGGAAAGCTTTGAGGTACATTTTGAAGGGAAGGTTGTGACATAAAAAATATATATTCATGGCCAAATAGAGGATTTAAATTTTTATCTTGGGGGTAATCAGGAGCCACTATTTTCAAAATAGGGGGTGATGTGGTCAGACTTGCACTTTAAGAAAATCACTTTGATAAAAGAATGGAGGATGGACTGGGGCAGGGAAACCAATCATAAAGCTACTGCATTGGTCCAGGTGATGAGGGCCTGCACCAGAGTGGCAGTGGTATCAGAGGAGATGAGGGGCTTATGCAAGGGATGCTGTGAAAGTATGATGTGACTTTGGACAAGTCATATACCACTCCCTCCCCCCTGGGCCTCAGTTTCCTCATCTGTAAAACAGGAGAGGGGTTGGAAGGTTAGTATCTTCTATCTCTAAATCTTATGATGTACTTTAAAGTCCACTGGTGCCTTCTCCTACCCAACAACAAAAATTACCTGGTACTTATTTTGTATATGTGTATTTACATAAATTTCTCTCCCAACAGAATGCAAGTTCTCTAAGGACAGACTGTTTCACATTGTCTGTACATTCCCAGTGCCTACCACACATTAGGCATTTGATAAATATTTGTTGATTAACTGATTGGTTACTCCTTTGATTCTTACAACAGTCTGAGTTAAAAGTGCAAATATCACTCATTATCCCCTGATTCTTTAGGGTTGCATGGGGGGTATATTCCTCAGCCAATAAGTGATAGGAAAATGGAATAATGGATGTTGTGGTGGTCACTGCTGTTGATAAGATAGTCTAGTTTTACAAGATAAGGACATTCCCAACTCTAGAGAAGCTCTCTTCCCACTGGCTTGTCTGGGCAAAGATTCATTTCCCTCTAGAAGTTCTGGCCCCAGACTTCAAGAATCAGACACTGCATTTTTCTTTGCTGGACCCCAAGGGCACTGGAAACTTCCTCTCTAAAGGCTCAGTCATATAATTTAGACTAATTCCTTTCTTTTGCAAATAAAGGCCAGAGGTCTGGAGAGGTCAGTTCTCTTGTTTAAAGAACACATGATGAGTCACTGGCAGCACAGGTCTCCCATCTCCCAGTCTGGGGCTCTTTCTTAAAGCACTAATTTATGGCTACCCTGTTAGGGAAGAAAAACAACCCTTGATGTTGTGGGCAGCAATCAGGCCCCTTACCCCAACCCTTCCTGTTGGTTTGGAATCATCCCATCCTTCCCCAAGTGGCTACTTGTCTGCTTCTATTTAGATCCAATCCATAAGGAAACTCAATTTCAGTTCAATTTTCAGTTGTGAAAAATGATGGGTGTGCCTCATGAATGTAGTTCTTGGTCAATAAAAAGGCTGTCATGCCTTCCCCTGGACTTACCTTTGCTCCAAGAATCTGTCCTGTTATAGGTATACCCTCCACAAGGGAAAGAGCTAGAATAGACTGAAAGATACACCAACATTTCTAACTTTCTTATTGAAAAGAAAGCACTTTTTATGAAAGCACTTTCAATACTCCCAGGTGTAACTAGATAAAAAGATTTTTAATTTAATTAAAATTTTAAGAGGACAATACAAGACTAATGCTAACTAATCTCATTAATTTTGATTTTACAAATTTCAAAAATTTTGATGCTTTGGGCACAGACTTGAAGTTTACCTTTCTTTGTATGAAAGTACTATGTATATATCTATCTACCAAGTAAGTTAATATGTGTAAAGTGTTTTGCAAACCTTAACGCACTATAGGAATGCTATCGCTAATGATTACATATGCTGAGCAAGAATGACCTATAAGCAGGATTGTGGGAGGTTTACCCTACTAGAGGACAAAGTCTCTGCAAGGGCTTTAGAATTGAGTCTTTATACAGTCTACAGGCTAATTTAAATTGTATTTTGTTTACCATTTTTTACTAATTAAACGATGGGCTGCAGTGATGATTTCTTGTAACAGTTGTTAGGATAGTTCTAGTTATTAAAGGTTCCTGAAAGTAACAAACCTATGTATCGGTCAGCTAGGTGGCGCCATAGTGTGCAGAGTGCTTGGGCCTGGAGTCAGGAAAATCAGAATTCAAATTTGGCCTCAGAAATACCCTATAGCTGTGTGACCCTGGGCAAGTCACTTCACCTTTGTTTTCCTCAGTTTCCTTATCTGAAAAATGGGGATAATAAGAGCATCCACCTCCCAGGGTTGCTGTGAAGGGAGCAAATGAGATAATGTTTGTAAAACACTTAGCACAGCGCCTGCGACATAAGTACTCTGTGAGTGTTATCATCATTATAGTAGCAGCAGGAATTCTCTCTGGCAACAACGTCAGGGTAGTTTTAGATATTGTATATTCTTGAAAATGACAAAATTATGCATCAAGCAACTGGTGCTGAAGTGGAGAGCTAGGTCTGGGGTCAGGAAGTCCTGAGTTCAAATCTCACCTTAGAAACTTACTAGATGTGCAATCTTGGGCAAATCACTTATTCTTTGTTTACCTCAACTGTAAAAGGGGGATAATAACAAAACCTACCTTACAGAGCTACTGTGAGGATCAAATGAGATAATATTTGCAAAGTACTTGGAACGCAGTAGGCATTATATAAATGCTTATTCCCTTTCCCCCTATCAAAAATTTTTGCTGCAAACTTTTCACTGACTGGGACCCATCTTTTCCCTTGAAGGCAGCTCCTCCCCAATTTTTTGTCCTTACATCGTGCCCCTGTCTTCCTGTACTGTGCTGTACACACAGCAGGGATCCAACAATACTAATTGAATTGGACTGAGTTTCCTAAGAGGCCTAGGAAGAAGGAAAGCATGGAAACTAGGAGTCTGATGAAGACCCCCCACACCCAGGATGGGGTGTGCCTGCAGCCCTCAGCCCTCCACCTGGCTGAGGTTGGGGTATTTTGGGAAAAGTCTAACCAGGAAGGACTGTAGCCTCAAGTTGTAGCAGAACAGCTAACCTCTTAAGTTCTTCACAAAATCCTCAAGCTTCATCTTGCGCTCAGGCTTCACATTGGGGCTGTACATGTCTGTGTTGAGCAGGATGATGGCGAAGGCCAGGATGAAGATGGTGTCTGGGTTCCGGAACTGCCTCACTACCCCAGGATTACAAATGCAGTACCGCTGGCTGAGGGAAGAAAGAGCAGGTCAGAGCAAGGGGGGGTGGGGCAGTGCAGTAGGAATCAGCACCACTGAGACCACACAGGGGGCAGGGCTCGAGGTCTGGGAACTCTCTGAACAGCCAATGTCCCCCTCGTGTCCCAGGTGCTCACCTGAGACTCCCCAAACCATGGACAGATTCTGCATAAAACTATTTACTGACTAATAGTAAAAAGGCCATGTTTGTAATTCCAGGTGGGCAGTCACTGGGCACACAATCAAGCTTATGCAATTAAGAAAGAAACCACTTAGATTTTGGTGGGCCAAGGCACCACAGAATCACAGAGTTAATCCCAGAAAGGACTTTAAATATTGTCTAATCTACTCTCTCTCCCCCCTCCATTTTATAGATAGGAAAAAAAAAGCCTTGGCAAGGTTAAATATAAATAATTCACCCAAGGACGTAAAGGAGCCAAGGTCTCCTGACCTTTAAGTGTTTAGTGAAGTGTGGCACATAATTGGTGCTAAATCAATGTCGATTGATTGAGCTGTATCCCAGGTCAATATTCTTTCCAGGATATCATGCAATCTCCCTCACATTGCCCCAGTCCAATGCTATCATATGCAGGGCTCTAACAGCTCCCAAAAGGAATGATGGTTTGGAAGAATCAGATGTAAAAGCACTGTACCTAAAATGTGAACTTCTCTGTACAGATGCATGGTGGTGCTGCCTTTCCTGACTCCCCACCCCACCAGCTGGTGACAATGTTCCTTCTCAGATCTCCACAGTACTGCGTTTTGCAACTCAGGGCTACTATGTAATATTTATTATTATAGGTATCTGCGTTTGTGTCTTACTCCTTTAGGAGACTGTAAGCTCTGTGAAGGCAAGGACTGTGTTTCGTCTAAACTTTTTATCTGCTCTAGTTTCTGGCATGGCGCTTTTCACCCATTCCCATAATTCTTCCACATCATTATCCATTCATTCGTTATCCTCTTTTCCCATCTCCTACTTTCTCTCTGTCACTTAATAAATGCTTGTTAAGAGATTATTCAGCAATGATAAAGCACCTAATATAAAGCAATGTAACAGAATACATAGGGTATGGGTGAAGAAGAAAGGAAAATGGATAATGAAGTAGAAGACATTTGGGATTAGACTTTTTTTAAAAAGTGAGAATAGTCAAGGTGACTATAACACCCTGGTTATCGCACTATCATTTATGCTTAGTGTGACTGGCAGAAATGAAAATCTAGCATGTCCAAACTGGAAAGGATAAACTGGGTTTACTCCACTCGCCTCTGAGCTTGGGACCAAGGAAACCTGAGCCCCCAAACCTGAATGCTTCAATGAGCCGCTCCACTTTCTGGGCTTCTCCCTGGACTCGGATGTGAGCCTGAAATTTCCTGAGTGCTTCGTCCAGTTCCATGGCTGAGAAGTCCATCTCATCTACCACACAGCTGGAACAAAGGGAGATGAAGAGTCAGTCGGCCTCAGCTGGCCCTCCAGATGCACCTCACCCACCAGAACAGGAAGAGCTCACATCTGTATTGTGCTTAAGGGTTTAAAAAAAACAAAACAAAACAACAATCCCAAAGTGTTATCCTCCCCTCCAAAAATATGCTTTATATTTTATTCATGTGTTGCCTCCTCCCATTGAATGTAAGCTCCTTGAGGGCAAGAAGTGTTTCATTTTTGTCTTTCTATCCCTAGTGGCAGTAAGGTAGCATAGCCAATTGGGTTAGAATTGTAGTGAGGGAGAGCTGAGTTCAAATCCTGCCCCAGACCCATATTAGCTGAGTGTCTCTAGGCAAGTCACTTAGCCTCTCAGGCTCAGTTTCCTCATCTGTAAAATGGGAATTATTTGGTGCGTGTGTGTGTGTGTGTGTGTGTGTGTGTGTGTGTGAATTTTGTAGGGGCATGCACAGCTATCTTTATTTGTGTAGAATGGTGCTAGATATATAATGAGTGCCTGAAATACTAAGTGATGAAAAAGGCTGCAGATTCCTCATTTAATGATAATTCCACCCTTGCCTCCTCCACCCCTCCTTTTTTTCCCTTCCCTTGCCTTCCCTCTTTTCATGACTATGTGTTGACACCAACGGGAAGGGGGAGACAACTGTGCCAGCCTCAAGGGGATCCCAAGGGGACAGAAGCTAAGACATCAGTTCAAATGACCTCCTTCCATTAGCTTATTCAAAGATAATTTCCAAATTTAAAAGACTTCTCTCTTTCTCTAAACTTAAGGTCTATCTTTTAATAACCGAACACTAATCACTGCAACTTTGGGCTGATGACTGGAAACCTTCGTCAGAGAAATCTAACATTGCCTAGGAGGCACTTCATTAAACAGTCAGTAATGGCCGGTGGAGATAAGCCCGCACTGCACCCATTTCTGGGAGACGATGAAGCAAGTGGGACTATGAGGCTGTCATTCAGTATCTTCATTCGCTGGTGAATCTGAGCCAAAAATAGAGTCTGTGATCTCTTCTGCAGAACGGAAGAATACTGAGGGCTCCCCCTAGTCCCCCCATCTGTGCTATTCGTTGAACTTCTCCTAGACCCACAACTACCCTGAATGGTCGGGGATGTGGCAGTAAGTAGGTGAGCTTGCTTCCTGAGGCCATGACTATTTCTGATTTAAGGATACAACAATGGAAGGATTTCCTATCAACAACAACAACAAAAAAAAAACAAGTGGGAGAGGTAGGGGCAGCCGCAACCCTGGGGGTACAATCTATCTAGAAAAGAATGGGCCAGGAGCTGGAGTGGGGGAAAGGAGGGGACCGGGAGAGCCAAGGCCAAACAAACACAAAGGCCACAGTGAGGCCAGTGATTCACCACAGTGCTAATCTACCTTCCCCCTATACCACTTCCTCATACAATGAAAAACAATACAATCAACAGAGCAGCAGCTATTTGCAGATTAGATGGAAAAGGGAGAGAAATGCTGAGCAGTTAAAAAAAAAAAAAAAAACCAAGAAGCCTAGAGGACCAGGTTAGGGTGAGAGGAAAGAGGAGTGGGCTTATCCAAGGAAGTCGGGTCAGATGGAAAATCAGGAGAATTTCCTCCTTGTATCTGCGGAAGAAAGACTCAGGTCCTAGCTTCCCCAAATCCATTCTTCCCACTCTCCCACACACTCCAATCTATTTTCCTTCTTTTGCCAGAACTCAGGCAGGTTATATATATTCATTCAGAACTTAGAATCTGTGGCAAAGACCATGGGCTAAGTGTGTGGGGCTGTAAGGGAGGGTGATTAGCTTTTGGATGAGACAAGGGGCTTTTAAAAGGTGAGCCAGGAATCTGATCCTGAAGTGGGGAGGGGCTTGGCTGGGACATGCCTGGAAAATGAAACAAAAAAACCCCACAAGAATTCAGTTTTGCTCTGGACTGAAAATTCATCCCTATTCATGCCTACACTAGCGATGACCCATGTGTTTTGCAGGCAAACTTCCATATCATGTAAATGGTTTGCTCTTCATTCTGATTTAGAATAGGATTTTTTCCCCCTGCTGTTGTCTCCTGGCTAAGTCTGTCTAAGTAGATATGTGTTTCAGGAGGAAAAATCCTTGAGGACAGGGACTATGGATTTACCATAATTTATTACCTGAGACACAGTGCTAAATACATTGGGGGGCATTTCTATGGAGTGTTGTCTCCAGAGAATAAAGGGAGAATGAAATTCGGTTACAATGGAAGACATTTAAATTAAACATCTATACCCTTCTCTGAAAAGTTCCAAGCCATTGGCTCTCTGAAGCAAGAGGAGGATGGAAGTGAATGGTGATGAAGAGAAGGCTAGATCATCTCCTGCAGAAGCTCTTCAGGGCCTGGGATTGCCTTGGCTAATACATGGAATAAGGATCACGTACAGTATATACAAGTGATGGATCAATGTCTTTTGTTGGCTCTGAGAAGCTAGCTCAGCAAGCCATGGAGGGGCTACAATGGCTGCCAAGGAGGCCCTGGACAGTTCCAAATAGATGGCCAGAGATACTTAGATGCTCTCATTCAACCTCCCAATCAGAAAGAAGCCTGTTGTTTAAGCCTTCTCCAGAATACCTGAGCTCTTCCCCTGCCTCTCAAACTCCTACTGCAAGAAGCTGGGGACAATCTGTCCTTTTGGTCTAAGGGAAATCATTGGGACTCATGGCACCATAGAGAGTAACCTCCTTTCTCTCTCTCCTTACGCCACTATTCAGAGCCTTCAAGGCTCACTTGTCAATATTTTGTATAAGGGTGATCAGGGGAGTTCTCTGGTCAATCTGATGAGCTTATAGGGTGAGAAATTGTTGTTTGGGACTTAAAAGGAAATAAAATGCTTGAGGTATTAAGGGTCCACTGAAAATCAACTGGTTGGCTTTGGCTTAGTTTTGTGCTAGGCCTACAGGAGGTCAGTCTCAGTGGCAGACTTTTTTTTTCTTTTTTGTCCTTTGGAGAGAACGAGAGAAAGCTAAGTATTACTTTGAGACAAGGTGTGAGAGTAGGCTCTTGTCTTTGTACAGTCCAGCACCTCACCTTCATGCTCTCAGGGGGCATCTAAACAGAGGAACTCAATGGAAGGAGAGATTCTATCTTTAAGATACAGTCAAAGGCATCAGAGAATTGGTTCCTTGGTTAAGCTAGGTGTATATGTTCAAGTACAGGATGGAGACAGATTTCTGTGCTAGTAAGAATTGTCTGCTCCATCCTAGAGGGTAAAGAAACATTAATTAAGGGCCTATTACCTGCTAGGTACTAATAACTGGGGGAGAGGGGGAACAGGTGGGGAGGATCAGGAAAGGCTTCATAGAGAATGTGGCACTTGAGCTGAATTTTAAAAGAAAAGAAAGATTCTAAGAACAATGATGGTGGAGATATTTAGATCCTGGGGTCTGGGCTAGCCATTCCTAAGGGAGGTGAGGAGGTCTTGAAATGGTAATAGCTTTTCTCCTGCCCTTACTGATGGAGTCATATGCAGAACATAATGTGATTTCATTTCCAGTAATAAATTATTGCAAAGCTTCAGAAAGGGGAAAGGCCCCCAAATTAATAGGTTTCCTCCTTCTTAAAGCAATTGCGATATCAATTCAGAGTAAATATCAGTCACTGAGAGGTCCATACATCCCCATAAGCATTCTGCTGATCAATTCTGCTACAAAATATTAGCACTGCTAGTGAGTAATAAAGCCTGCGTGTGACAGTATACTCATGAGAGGAGCATGGATGAAGTACACACATGGGGGTGGGAGTGATAAGATGTGCCTGTTGTCTCCCCCATTAGATTATAAGCTCCTTGAGGGCAGGGACTGTCTTTTGCCTCTTTTTGTATCTCTAGCTCTTGGCACAGTGCCTGACCCAAAGTTAAGTGCTCACTAAATGTTTATCGATTGATTGATGAAATGACACAGCAAGAGGGGTCTCCCACCTCCCTCCTTTGTGCCCAGTATTCTTCCTGGGAATAAGCAGCCCCCACACCATATAACTTTTCAGTTTTGAACCCAATGTACATTCCTTGCCCATGCACTGGGCACCTCCACCACAAATGCTACTCACTCCAGCACATCCCGGTTGAACTGTTTCTGCCGGTTCCCCAGGAACTCTCCAATCATTTGCCTGCTGAGCCCTTTCCTCTGAAGGAGGAAATGAGCAACACCCACAGGCGTGTCAGGAACGAAGCCTCGCTCAATGAGGTACTGGACTCCCTTTTCAGGTTTCCTGGGGAGAAAACAAAACAAAAACATTAAGCTTGGTGCCACACCCCCCCCAGACAGGGACATAGGAAGAACCAGACTCTGACCTACCTGTGGGCACGGAGCAGAAGAAGCCTTGGAAAAATCTGCCGGCTCACAGTCCATGTAATTAATTCTATCAACAAGCTTTTATTAAGAACCTACTATGCGCCAGGGTCTACTCAATAAATCCCAATGCCTCCTATGACCTCTGGGGTCAAAGACAGACTCATCTGTTGGGCCCTTCACAAACTGGCTCCATGCTAACTGTCCAGTCTTAGTATTCATTATTATCTTTCATACTCTCTGTGGTCCAAGGACACCAGCTAGACATTTTTTTGGTCTGTGTTACATGTACCATTTGTACATATCTCTGCAGATGGAATGGAAGTTCCTGGGAGGGCAGGGGCCAGGCTTTCTTTTTCCTCCTTCAGGTCTCACATACCTTCTGGCACAGAGTAGTTTCTTTAAAAAATACTTGTTGATTGACTAACTGCCTGACTTTGTTGGTTTCTCTCCTTTTCTCCTACACCCCAGGAGAGTGTAAACTCCATGAGATCAAGGGTTTTGTCTTATGTAAGCTTTGTATCACCCCCTGATACTCAGGAGGGCACTCTGTCCCTATGAAGCAAGTTTAACAAATGTTTGATGTAATTTTTGAAACTGGAGTTGCCTAATCCTGCTCTGGACTAAACTGACCAGAATATACCTCTGTAGGTAGGGGAAAGGCTTGTGGAAAAAAATTTACCTCATTTGTCATGTCCTTTACTATGAGGTGTGGGAAAAACTAAGTTGCCTTCTCCTCTTTATCCTCAGTACCTGAGTTCCCAGGGCAGTCAGATGGGTAAGATAACTGTTCTGAGACTCTTAGAATGAAGAGCCTTGCCCACGTGGCAGGTTCAGGAAACTGTCAGAATTGTTCTACTGAAGAGAAGTTTCCCAGTCCCTCATAACTGGCTTTTTGTCAGACCTCTGGATTTCTGTCAGCCTGTCTTGTGCCTATAAGGCAGAGCTTAGGAAAAGGAATACCACTACCTAGGAGACTACTTGTTGGTAAATCATACTGAGAGTTCCTCCAGAAAGCCTTTCAATTTCATCTTTTCTGGGAGAACAATTTCTCCTCTGAGCAGGGCACTGGGGGAAAGAATCAGCTTGACTGTCAGGAACATTTGTATTTGGCAATCTGGAGAACTGGAGCCATTTCCCACCCTTTCCCTGGGGGTGCAGGCGAGGCAGAAAGCATTCATTCCTCAGAGACATATAGGCCAGTGTCCACTCTCCCCTTGGGAAGTTCTAGGACACCTACTACCTATTCTAGGAATTGGGGTGAAGTCATAGGCCAGAAGTGAGCTACTCCTGACTTCTCCAGTAAGACCTCAAGGACACTGCATTTCCAAGTACAAGTTAAATCAACGTTCAAAAGCAAGGTGACCTGACTATTTTGATCCAAGAACAATCACACAACCATAGCCCTATTCCTCGATACTTCGTCAAAAGGGTTCCCCTCTGGTCCATCTTAGTCACTGTTACTCCTAATGACACATCTCCAGACATCACTTCTTTCCCAGATTCTCTAACCTTCCAATATCAAAATAATCTAATTTTCCAAAATATAGAAACACTAACTCAATTTTCAAAACTCTCTCTTCCATCCCACTGGGAATATCGAAAGGCTTCTGCTGTTGCAGCTGCCATGATTGCCTAATCAGGGGTGGGGAACCTGTGGTCTTGAGATCACATGTGACCCTCTAGGTCCTCATGTGCAACCCCTTGACTGAATCCAAACTTAATAGAACAAATCCCCTTAATAAAAATATTTGTTCTGTAAAACTTGGACTCAGTCAAAAGGCGGTACCCAAGGATCTAGGAGGCCACATGTGGCCTTGATGCCGTAGGTTCCCCACCTCTGAACCACATATATTTCTATCTGGCTATGAATTTCATTCTAGTATTTATTCAGAAAATTCCAGTTTTCTTTTTTCTGCTTTTCTTTTTGGAGGAAGGAAGGCAGGGCAATTGGGATTAAGTGACTTGCCCAAGGTCACAGGTTAGTTTTTGTGTTAAGTGTCTGAGGCCAGATTTGAACTCAGGTCCTCCTGACTCCAGGGCCAGTGCTCTATTCATTGTGCCATCTAGCTGCCCCCAAATTTGATTTGAGGCATTTTTTTTTAATTTTTGGAGGGGGGAAGACAGGGCAATTGGGGTTAAGTGATTTGCCTAAGGTCACACTGCTAGTAAGTGTTGAGTGTCCAAGGCCACATTTGAACTCAGGTCCTCCTGACTCCAGGGTCAGTGCTCTATTCACTGTGCCAGCCCTAAAATTCCAGTTTTCTAACAAGGTCAAAGGCAGCAAATGTAAATGATTTACAAACAAACAAACAAACAAATCAAAAGAAAACACCATCTCTTAGGATGTCTCATTGTTATACTCTCCCGAGAAACAATCCCAACACAATGTAAGCTCCCCTTCCTGTGGGTCCCTATCATTGTCCCCAAGGAAATGCAGTTTCCAGGGGTGAGATTATCCTGGTAACTTCCTTTAAGTTTACTGAGGTATGGAAGACTTCCCCAAACGAAACTCCCCCAGACAACCTTTAGCACTCTGGACGATGCAACCTTGATCATTTGATTATATTTAATTTGGCACCTGATTACATACCACAGATAACTGTTTTCTAATTATTTCTCATAGGTAAGTCTCAGCAGACTCTTCAAGGGCAGGGGCTGCTGGATTTTTCTATTATATTCTCCATAGTACCTTTCCCATTGAGAAAAGAGTAGACTTCTAACAAATACTTGCTGTATGAATGAAATGAATAAAGACACCTGAGCTGAGAAGAATGGGGTACAAAGTTTTGTTTTTTGCACTGGATTCCTGGGAAGGGGAGTCTGTCCCCAGTTTCACCTTCATGCCCATTGCCAGGGTCAGTGGCTAGGGTTACAAGCCTTGCCCACAACTCTGGAGGCACTTGTTAAAATTGGAGTTTGTTAGACAGACAGTCAACCAGCCTGCAAGCCTGTTTCCCCACCTCATGGTGCTCAGACACTAGAAAGAAAAAAGAGGAAACACAGTGGGTGCTTGGCACAACCTGACAAACTGCTGACTTTCCTTTGGTAAGGTCCACAATCTCCTGTTGCTGGTTCAGGTCTGGGACATGACCCAGACTCCTCAGGGGGACTTCTGTCTCTGAGAACAGTGCTGGGGTCACACCTTTCTTCTAGTAAAGACTGGAACTTGGACTCTAATTCTATGTGATTCTAAAACAATTATATAAACTGTCCCATCAATAACAGGAGGAATAAGGCCACCAAATAATAAACAGAACTCTCACATTAGCATGTCCTTCGTACTTCCAAAGCTTTCCCAATTATCTTATCTGGTCCCCACGACAACTCTGAGATGATTTCACCTCACAAGGTCCAATATTTTACTCAAGGCCATACAAGAAATGAAAGGACAAAGCGGGCCTGGAACATGTGGTCTCTTCCCTCCTAGCCTGTCCTCTCTTTTTATTACACCAGTGAGATCCCAGGGTTAGCTCTCCCTAGAGGACAAGCGTTTTCCTTGCCTCTCTGGACTTCATTTAGTTGAGGTGACTGGTATACTGAATAGGGAGCAGTCATGGAGTGCGGAAGATGTGGGTTCTGGTCCTATGTTTGATACACACTGCTGGGGTGACAATGGACAGGCCTTTCAACCTCTCAGTGAATCTCTCCCTCCCCACAACTCTCTAACACTCTTAAGCTGTAAAGCAGTTGATGGTCTGCAATAGGAGAGGGGGTTTTCTAACCATGAATTTCTCACATCAATGAAATCATAGGTCCTGTTAAAAAAATAAAATAAAACCTTTCAATTAGATTTATTGCTCCTTAAGTATGTTCTAATAACACCCTCTAAGTGATTTTCAAAGGTCCTTCTTGATTCCTATCTTTAGTCTCTAGTAGAAATGGCTACAAGCCCTGAGTGTATCCTCATTGGCTTTCTCAGTTTTGCTCAAGTAAGATCACACATTTATAAAGCCTTCCTGGTCTCGTAGACAGAGTTCTAGTCTTGGTTTCCCATCCTGCCTGAGTCTCATTCATTCTAGTTGTGTGACCCTGGACAAGTCACGTTAGTCTCCATTTCCTCAACTTTAAAGCAGGAGGGGAGGCGGGGAGGGGAGAGGAAGGGTAATGTCACAATCAGGTATTAATATTTTAAACTTTCTGAAGTACTCCACATACACAGTAGTTTACAGTTTACAAAAGGCTCCTCAAAAGGTTTCCTATTAATCATCTCATCTGATAATCATGACAGCCCTGTGAGGTAATGCTACAGTTTCTATTTAACCATTTTTATAGATGAGGAAACTTGTTTGTTCAGGGTCATACCAGGAGGAAGTAGCTGAACTGAGGCTCAAAACCAGGTTCCCTAACTTTAAATCCAGCCTCTTTCCTTTACACTGTACAGTTTTCTTTATTGGAAAGATGAGTTTGATAATAGCTAGCCCATTAAGGTTTGCAAGGTGCTGTACAAATATTAGCTCATAAGATCCTTACAATATCCCTGAGAGGTAGGTATGACTATTATTCCCATATTTACAGATGAGGAAACTGATGCAAACAGAGGTGACTTGTCCAGGATCACACAGCTATTATGAATCCAAGGTAGGATTTGAACTCAGGTCTTCCTGATTCCAAGTCCAGGGCTCTATCCTCAGTGACATATAGATAGCAATTTAAACAACTTGAACAACTTTGCAATTGGCCTTTTTATATTCCTGTGGCCTTGGGTGGCATACTGAACCTTCGAAGTGTTTCAAGTTTACTGATCTTCTCTTCCTTTTTATCACAATTAGTTACTTGTTGGGTGCCTACTAGGCACTTTGTGGGGTTCTGGTGGGCATGAAACTAAAGCCGCAGGACATGCAGCGTTTGCCATTGAGGACCTTACAGTTCAGCAGGGGAGATAAGATAGGCACAGACAACTTGTTAAAATGGGAAAAGGACAATCATAAGGTGTGTTTTTGTTTGGCTGCTGATAGTATCTGAACTCTTCTGTCTAGTGTGGAGATGAAGATGCTTATCTTAACAATTCTGTTCTATCTTTGGCTGTGGCATACATAGCTGCTTGCTTGCCATGGGATCACAGGATTTAAAGCTGAAAGGAGACCTTAAAGATTGTTTAGTTCAACTCTATCACTTCGTACAGCAGGAGACAAATCCAGGATATAAAGGCACTTGTCCAAGGGCATACGTATAAAAAGTGGCAGAAACTGGGTCCTGAACACAGTTCTTCTGAATGCAAATCTGTTTCTCTTTCTCTTCTATCACACTGCCTTCCCATATTTAGATGTAGACAGCCACATTTTTCTCTGACTTCTGAAATGGAACACAAACCTACAGCCTTTTATCCATAACATTTCTCCCTCCTGGATGGCCTATTGCAGGAGCTTAATTGCCTCCCTCTCTGATCTTTCCTCCACAACTGCTAAGGAGTTAGCCTAAGGCGGCCTGTGTCACTTCTCTGCTAGCTCAACAATCCCCAGGGGCCCCTTATTGCCTCTGGGATAAAAATGCAAGTCCTCTGTTTGGCAACTAAAGCCCTTCCCAATCTGGCTCCAACCTCCCCTTCTAGACTTAGGACATTTATTATTCTCCTTTATGGCCCGCCATGATTCAACTAAACTGACTACTGACTTCCTCCCACACAGTACTACATCTCGGGGGTGCCCTTGGCAGAGGCCATTCCCCAGGCATCCTCCCTCATTTCTACCCTCTCAGAATCTCTAGCTTCCTTTAAAGACTCACTCAACTGAAGTGCTGATTATTCCCACGTGGAAGCTTTGCTGATTTCCCTTCACCCTCCAACAGCCACCTCATAGTTACTTGATATATATTTTATATCTTCTTAGATGTGTACATAGTGTTTCTCAAGTCAACGAGCATTTATTAAACATCTACTATATACCAGATTTTGTGCTGGGTAAGCTCTGGGAATGTGAAGAAGCACAAAAAACAATACCTGTCCTCAAGAAGCTCACAGTCCAACAACCATGTACAAACAATGCTCACATAACATACTGGATTCAGTCAAAGGGCTGCACTTGAGGCCCTAGAGAGCCACATGTGGCCTTGAGGCCACAGGTTCCCAAGATGGTCTGTGAGGTCCGTTTTAATTCTAAGACTTTGTGCTTTATGATTTCTCTATGAAAAGAATGCATTTGCCTTAGGTCTTTATGTTCACTAATATAGACGTTCTCTGTAATGATTCCCGAGAGGCTGAGAAGAGATGTCATCAATAAGAAGATGTGAAGAACACAGGATTTGGAGCCAGAGTGTAGCTTAGATCACGTAGTCAAACCTGTTCACTTCACAATGAGGAAAACTGAGGCTGAGATGTCATATGACCTGTCCAAAGTCACACCATTAAGTTTTTCTTCTCTTTGTAAATATGAGAGAGAAAACTACGTGGCATCTCCTCCTAATAAGTAACATTCATATAGTACTTTAAGGAATACAAATAATTTTCCTTCCAGTGGGATAGGTATTACACACCCATTTTGCAGATGAAGAAAGTAATACCTAGAGAGGTTCATTGACTTATTCAAGGTCATATAACTCACTCAAGATGAGATCAAACCAAGATGGGATCGAACTTAAATATTCATTCAATGGGTCTTTTCTTTTAACCACATTACATTGTCTCTGCTGATGCAGAATGGAACCTTTTCATGACTTAAGATTTAACAGATGGTTCTTCAGCTACAGCAAGATATCTACATAAGACAGACACCCTGGACAAGTGCTGGAAGTCTTTCCAGTTGGGTAGAACCTGCTAAAGTTTAAGTGCTGCTGGTGTAGCCTTTGGTCAACCAATGTCACCTTCATAGTGCAAGAAGGCACTGGAATGGAGCTTTTCTGAAGCTATGCATTATAGATTAAGAACACAATTATAGGCTGTGCTCAGGTTTTTGTACAAACTAGGTTTAATCCAAAAAGTAAGTACTTGCTTTGCAAAAGGTGGTTACTGAGGATACAGAGATGGAAAAAACCATCCATGTGCTCAAAGGATTTTACATTATGAGGGAATAGAACATGTACACAGATAAGCAAATACAAGGTAATCTAAGTAGGGAAACTTCACCAGTAACTAGAGGTTATTAGGAAAGGCCTTGCACAATTCTGAAAGACTTAAGAACTGATTAAATGAAGTCATAAGCCATGATTCCAGAGGACCAGTAATAAAGCATGCAACCCACATACCTTGAGACAGAGAAGGGATGGACTCAAGATGCAGAATAAGACAAACGTTTTCATATAGACCCAATTTTTTCTTGCTCAGTTATACATATTTATCATAAGGGTTTGTTTGGATTTTTTTCCAATGGGGGGAGTAGGTAGAAGGAACAGTGGGGCTTTTTTTGGAAGAAAAAAAACCAGAAAGAAAATAAAAAGAGAGAAAGGAGGTTCACTGGAGCATTAAAAAAACACAGAAAAGAATAGAAAAGAAGGCCAGAAGGAATCATAGGTTTGAATGTTACATGTTGGATTTATTATACACTTATAAAGCAGGCTGTAAGTAAAGAGATTTGGTTTCATGTTCAACCCTCCTTTCCTGTTTTACTACATGCATGGAAAATGTTCATTGTATTTGGTTTTTGTAGAACAAAAATTTTTTTTTTAAAGGAAAGCCTTTGCATAGAGGGTAGTACTTGGTAGAGCCAATATAGTATATTTATATGTGTATAACTTCTACCCACTGTACACATACAACACTACATACACTTACATTGAATGCATGCTCGTTTGTCTCTAGATTATTAACATCTTAGGGAAGGAATTAGCCTACTATGACCACTCTATGAACACTGGCACGGTGCTAGGCACCCAGCCTTTCTTCCCAGGGAAGCTGCTTCTAATCCCACATGAGCAGAGAGGAAGGAAAAAAAGAATCTTTTAACACCCACAGGAAAGTAAGCGTGAGTCTGGAGGAAACATTTCAAACATGCCTTCACAGGTTCCAACCGACAGCCATCATGCCATAAGACTGGCAAAAATGACAAATGGGGCAGGGCTTCAGGGGAAACAGGCAGCCTTAGCACACTGTAGGTGGAGCTGGGAATCAGGACTGCTATTTGGGAAGGTAATTTGGAACTATGTTGCAGGAGATGTTTGTTATCTACTACAGTGATACAACTACTAAGCCTATAACCAACAGAGATCAAAGAGGGAAAGGACCTACCTGTACAAAGATGTCTGTAGTAGCATTTTTTTGTGGCATCCCAGAATTAGAGACTAAGGGGATATCCTCCTGTTAGGAAATGGATAATCAGACTGTGGTATATGGAGGTCATGGAGTATTACTGTGCCATAAGAAATGACAAAATGGGGAGTTTCAGAGGAAACTGGAGGTCCTCTGTGAATTCATGAAAAGTGAAGTGGGTAGAAATAAGAGAACAGATATACAATGACAGCATTATTGGGAAAAATAACAATGAAAGACTCTAGAACTCTAATCAATGCAATGATAAGCCCACAAGACTGGATGCAACAGACCTCTCACCTCCTGCCAGAGAGGTGACTGAACTTAAGATCAAGAAAGAGACACACATTTTTGGACATGGCTAATGTGGGGATTTGTTTTGCTGAACTGTGCATGTTTATGATGAGGGCTTTATTTGTTGTTGTTGAAATGGTGGTGGTGGTAGTGGCCAGTAGAAGGGATAGAGTATAAACACATGTAAAATAAATGATTGTATATTAATTGGCTGATTAGATGATAAGGTTTTGCCCTCCCCCCAAAACTATCTTCATGAACAAACACATGTCTTTGGGCACAAAGTAATCACTCAAACTGTCTATATGTATTAGCAATGAAACTTGTCCAGGGGGGCATGAACAACTCTCTTCTCTTGACAGCTCCCCAAGTCTGAGAGGGATGGCTCCTGAACACCCCACCAAAGGGCTACAACACCTCCAAAAAGATCACATTAACACACAGCTACCAGAGTGACATGGATGGACCAGCTGGGCTGCTAAGAAGTATTTCACAGGGGAAAGCCTTCTATGAAGCGGACAGAAAGATTGCATTCCTGAGCCTCAGTTACTTAGAAGGGACTTCAAAGATTACCTAGCCTAAAGGTACTTAATCTGGGGTCCATGGACCATAGATTTCAGGGGGCTTTGTGAACCTGGCTGAGAAAAAAATTACATCTGTATTTTTACTAGCCTTTGGTTTCCTTTGTCAATCCTATGTTTTTTATTCAATCAATACCTTTAAAAATGTTATTCTAGGCTTCACTAGAGAACCAAAGGCGTCTAGCACACGAAAAGGTTAAGAAGCCCTCATCCAGTCTGACATTCTGATTTTGTTGATAAGAAAGCTAAAAGGCTGGAGAGGTCACCCAAAGTCACAAAGTCAGGGGCAGAGCCAAGTCCAAAAGCCAGGTATTCTCTCCATTAAGTTCTGCCTTCTCCTTATCTTTGCACTAGACAGGAATTTACCCAAGGGGATCTCCATGGCTGAGCCCTTGAAAAAGTCATAGCTACTAGAGTCAAAGGCAGGAAAACAAAGATGCTTTTAAAAAGCTTTCCAGAAAGTGTCCTAGCTGCCTAAGTGCTGAAGCTTCATGGCAGCCTGCACGTGCCTGACTCCTCAGACTTAGATCTGTCCTGTTCAGAGCCACCCCTAGGTTCACCCCCACCCTGCCTCCACCCCAGGCTTCTTCCCATTATGTCCTGTTCTGAGACTGATGACTAAGCTTAGTGTCTGCCCTCAGCTTCCAAGTGAAGGAGGAGTTACACAGAGAGTAAGAGAGCCCTGAAAATGGGATCTCTTTAGAGTTGGAGGGTCTAGGAAGGCCGAGTCACCCCACTGATCCTGCAATTTCTAGGACTGATTCTATGTCCAACTCTCCTCAGATATTGGGCTCTTTCCTTCCACACTAGGCAGACTTAGGGACTCTGGCATGGCAGCTGCCTCTCCCCATTCCTAGGTTGGGAACAGGGTTAAGGAGGAAGGAAACCAGGTAGGTACCCTAGGGTGTATACTTCAGAATATCAGCACTCTCTAGATAAGGGGGCATCATGCCCAAGTTAAAATCCTACCACCCCATCACCCCCTTCCTCCCTCAATATCTCCTTGTGACTTCTAACATCCCCATCACGCTACCCAGTGCGTGCGGGCAAGCTCTCACTGTTTCTGGAGGCCAGATGTGGCAGCTGGCAGGGAAGAAGCCTTATGTTTACTGGGAGTCTGAATTGGGCTAGGTACCAAAAAGAACATACCCACACGTCTCTGCCCTCTGGGAGTTTATAATCTAAGGCAGACTGGTATTGGCATCACACGAAAAAAACGTGGGCATGGTGGGGCACACAAACACACATACACAGGCTCCAGTCACTTTCTGAGGTTGGTTATTCTTAGATTGTGTTTTTCCTTTCCATTTTTTTGGTTGCATTTGTTCAGCTTGAAGCAGCTCCCTTACGGGAAGGGCAGAGGCAGCCAAAGGCCTACTCCAGGAAAGGGGAAGCCGGCTGTAGGAAGGGAAGAGAGTCAAAGGGAGGCCTTAAAGTGAAAGGGGCTGAGGCTGTTACCAGAACACTCTGCCCTGATATACAGAATAGCCACTTTTTGCTCCTTTCTGAACTGCCTACCCAAGTTTTCTGTGACTCCCGCCTCTCTCTTCCTAATGCTTCTCCTAAGGAGGAAATGAGGTTTCCTCTCTTCAGACTTCACAGAACACTTTGCCTGGAGTCACAGAATAGTATTGAATAAAGCACAATGAAATTTGACAAAGAAGGCCTCAATTTGAAGTCTATGTGGTAATTTGGATTGGGTCATCTCCTAGCTTCAGTTTTCTTATCAACAAAAAGAAAGCGTTGGTTTGGACTAGCTTTCCAAGGCCCTTTCAGCTCTAAGTCATGTGATCCAGTGAGTTAGTAGACAAATCACCCTCCCTCCTAACCTTCCTTATGACTGTCCATGGCAAGGCCATCCTCCCAGCCCCTCAGGTTTACAAGCTGGGAGGCATTCTGGACTCCTATCTCTCACCCAGCATATTCAAGCTGTTGTCAAGGCCTGGCCGATTCCACCTTTGCAACTTTTCTTGAATACACACCCTTCTCTTCCCTGCCATTGCTCCCAGTCTAGTGCAGGCCCTTGTCACCTTACCCCTGTATTAGTGGGGGAGGTGGATTTTGCCAGCCTCAAGTCTCTCCTCCACTCCAAACCATCCTCCATTCAGTTACCAAATTGACCTTCCCAAAGCACAGGTCCCTGCAGGGCCTTACCACCCCAACTCATATCTCTCCTCACTCCAGTTCATTCTCCACTTAGCTACCAAAGCCATCTTCTTGGAGCACTAGGCTGATCATGGCATTTCCCTAGTTAATATATTCCAGTGGCTCCCAACTGCCTGCAGGATCACATATAAAATCCTTTGTTTGACTTTTAAAGACCTTCATCACCTGGCTCCTTTTAGCCTGTCCAGTCTTTCCACAACTCGCTCCCCTTAACATGCTGGATAATCCAGGGATTTTGGCCCCTTGGCCATTCCTGGCAAAGGACATTCCATTTTACTGACTCCATGAATTTTAGCTGGCTTTCTCCTTTCTCCCTTTCTCCTCACTTCTTCCTCTTTACTTTCTTCAAGTTTCAGCTGAAATCCCATCTTCCCTAAGAAGCCTTTCCTGACCTCCCCTAATGCTCATGCCTTCCTTCTGCATGTTATATAGCTCATTTATATGTATCTCCCATGTCACCCTGTGACATCCTTGAGAGCAGGAACACTTTTTTGCATTTCTTTGTATCTCTAGTGCTTAACAACACCTGGCACACAGTAGGCACTTATTAAAATGCTTGTTGACTTGACAGTAGGAATAGCATCATGAAGCTAGAGAAACATCTCTGCTATATTAACTTTAGGTGCTTCCTACTCTCTGGGCCTCAGTTTCCCCTCTATAAAATAAGGGATAACCTCAAAGGTAATTTCCAGATCTAAATCCTATGAAGATCAGAACTATCTGGAGACGTCAGAGTGAGAAAATAAGATCAGGTGAGAAGGAGCTCAAACAAGAAGCATGGATAGAAGGAAGGGGGTGGTCTCTTGGGTAGGTATAATGGCTTAATGGAGGCAGTGTGAGCAGGTTTTACATTCTGAAAAGTTTAAAGTTCAATTCTTCAGATTGCCAGGGGTGAGCTGTGATCAAGATAGAACATCAGCCCTGTCACAGATATTTCTTGAATTTTAAAGAATATTTCTGTGTGCTGAATTGCAACAACACACCAGGACCACCCACCCCACTGTACCTTTTCCCCTTTAACCTCACACCTAGGATGGTTGTTCCTGTCCCACTCCTGTCTGCAGGACTTGCCTCTGGCCTCAGCTGGATACCATCCACATTTCTAAAGGATTTGAATAGATCAGACTGAATGAACCTTTCAATAATTAGCACCCCATGGAATTTACAGTTTATTTGAATTTGGGGTTTACACGAATTAAGAGTTTATATTTGGGGGTTTTCTCCAAACTTTCCTCCCTAACACATATGATCTTCTGGGATGTCCACTGACCTTTTGAGATTGTAGATGAAGAATATGCCCACCTAGCCTAGCCTTCTGTAATGGAAATGCAGATTTAAAGATCTTCCCTGCCCCTAGGCTAACCTGCACCTGGAGCCTGGGGTGGGAGGCTTGTTTTTCAGTAGATACTTTTTGATTGGCCAGTGGGTCAATAAGGTTGTTACATTCTCTGAGCCAGGAGAAGGCTATATAAGCCCTGATGTGTAGCTTTGTTTTGGGACTCACTTTGAGAAGTGTTCTGTGATTTGATCTGAATTCTGGGAAGCCGTTGTTGAGAGTCCCCCGACTTTGAAAAACCCAGAATGTGGAAACCCAGATGTTGACTGGGTATGGATGTAATGGTTGGACAGTTTGGAAATCTGTCTACTTGATGTTTCTGTCTTGATAATTATGCCTGTATACTTTGAGGTTCAGGGTGCTGACCTTTTCTCCTGAACAAGGTAAACGATATATGTCTGACTGATTAAAGTAAGCTTGTTAACCCATTTTGAGTTGCTTTCCTTTAACAAAGCAGATCCAAGAACCTGTGGTAGCTGCAAACCCTGAGAACGCGCTTGGGGTGCTTGCTGCTACAAAATGGCGCTGTGAGCAGGATCTGCAGAGTAAAAGGAAAGTATGGGGGCTGGGATAATCGTTTGTTTCCCAGTTGTGGTAGCTGTGACTCTGTGGAGCCATGGACCAGGAGAGAAGAGTGACCTGCATGCAGACTTCGCTGAGCTGAGAGCGGGAATGGTGAGCTGCCTGCATCGGGACCTGGGAAGTTGCCTTTCCTTGGCATTACATTACACCTTCTGGAATTACAGACAAATAAATTCAAGGAAAAACCTTCAGTCTGGTGATGGGGTGGGGGTGGGGATGATGGAGGAGTGGGAAGCCTCCAATAGGCAGCATCTGGGGAAAAATTACCTTGTATCAGGAATGAGTGAATGCAAAAATATGGAATTATGAGTAAGAGCACCGGCCCCAGAGTCAGGATGACCTGGGATCAAATCCGGGCTCAATTACTTAGCACCACACCCAGAAATAACTGGCCATGTAACCTTGAGCAAATTACTTAACCCCAATTGCTTTAAAAAAATATGGAATTAAATCTTCTTTAGTTCTCACAGATGTTGGTACTACTGTGCCTTCTGAGAGCAGACTGATTCTCCCAACCCAGCTGCTTAAGGCAAAAAGGAACTAACCACCTTATTTACCATGTTTCTTTTCTTCAAGAGCCTTCAGGGACACAATCTAGCATCCCTGGGATGGTCCTTTTTTTGGTCTACTAAGTCAGTTCCCAGAAGGAGCTGCAGGACTTCCTTCAATACAAATCCCACATCCTACACTTCTATAACTCAAATTATTCGATGGTCATACAACTAAGCCACTTTAAATCAACCTCAAGTACAGATAGGTCTCCAGCAGCACATGGAATGTGAGGTGTGATTCCAAGGTATTAACAACAGGGACCCCAGAAACAACAGTCTCTGTCTTCTCTATACTGAAAGTATTTAAACAGAGTTGGCAGGGAAGGGTTCCCAAATATCAATCTTGAAACTTCAGCCAGGAAAAAAAAACAAACCCAGCACAGGGAAATTAGGGTCATGCTTGAAGACAGCAGTCTGTAGCCACATAGGAAAGGAGAAGAGAGAGGAAAACATTAAGTTTGACACTATAGCTCCCAGGCCACTGTGAGATTTCTGAAGGCAGAGTTTCCAATTAAATAGGGGTAAGTTATGGAGGCTTAATTCCTCCTTTCCCCAGAATGAGGAACAATAGGTAGAAATCACAGAGAAGCAGATTTAATATCCACGAAAGAAAAAACCTCCCGACAATCAGCAAATCGGTAAACATTTATTAAGTGCATACTACATTTCAGGCACAATCAGAGGAACCAAAAGCGGAGCAAGCTGTCTTGAAAGTCATAGAATCACAGAAAAAAAGTTAAAAGGGACTTTAGAGGTCGTTTAGACCAATCCCTTCATTTTATGGATGAAGAAAGTGAGCACTAGAGATAAAAGGGAGTGGTGGGTCAGAACTGGAACTCAGGTCCATGATTCCAAGTTCAGCACTATTTCCCATTCACAGAAATCTCCAAGCAAAAACCTGATGAACATATGTGTGTGAGTGTGGGTGTGGGTGTCTTTACGCACAGATGGCTCCTGCCTGGGGTCCCTTTCAGCTTCAAGATTCTGTGATTCGTTTCCTTCCCCCAGGACAACTCTACACGCTCACCCTGAGCTGGCATACATAACACCCCACCACAGCAGCAGACTGTTCTTCAGTTTACTGCAGAATAAGGTCCTGAGTCACAACACTGAGTGGTTTTGAGAATCACAATCTGAATCTCTCCAGAGGTAACAACAAAACAGAAAAAGGACGAGATCTTGGGAATTTAACACAGGGTGCAAAGGAGCCATTTTTCCAAGTCCAGCATAAAACAGGCTCAGGAGAAATTTAGGGTCTTTTCCTTAGCCGACACCCCTCTCCTTACCTTCCAGCACCACATATTTACTCTTTCTGAGGGATGAACCAGAGGATACAGTACAGCCTCTCCATGGCCATCTCTCCCTACCCCCACTCTGTGTTAGTCTCCACTGACGTGGGTGGGGAAGCAACAAAGCTGGCCCCACACCCTGCTCCCTTTGTGCCCACATCTCCCCGAAGAGTCAGCATCAGGCCTCAAGTCTTATGACTTGGAAATAATGTATGAGCTTAGATTCCCGTTTAACAAGAGGCTCTCCATACTCACCAGGCTCCACCAACTTCCCTCCCCCCACCTGCCTGAACTATTTTAGGCTGTGCTAAGAATAGAATGTTTTAAATACCTGTCTCTAGTTAATTTTCCCAACAGGAGAAAGACCCTGCTAGTGCACTCCTAACAGCCAATGGGAACAGTTCCTCAAAGGACCCAATTCATTTTGCCTTAGGAAACGCTGGCATTGGTTACTGACTCTCCACCCTCTCACCATCAAACACACACACACATACACCTTACTCTGGCCTGGCACTCCTAATTAACAGCCACTTAATCTGTATGTCATCTCTGCTGATTGGAAGGAGAAAGCAGCAGTCTCCCACTTTAGATTGGAGAGGGCCCACCCACGAGAATTCAGAGGGAACGTTCTTCCATCAGAGCCAAGATTTTCAAGCCAGGTGTCCTGATTCAACGTCCAGGCCTTTCCTCTTGATGCACACTGAAACACAACTATTGCTTTCAAGGAGGCTGCTACCTGCCACTTAATTAGTGTCATCGAATGACTGCCAAAAAGTCCCTCATGTGTCTGATCCTTACTTTTCTCCTTTGCAAAATGGGAGTAATTAAACTTGCATTATCTACTTCACAGGTTGTGATATGGAAAACACTTTGTAAAGCTTAAATGTATTACATAAATGGTTCTTTACATTTTCACTGCCCAGCACATAGCAGGCATTTAATAAATATTTGATGAATTGAATATTCCAAAGCTTTGGGGGGGTTGGGGGAAGGGTGGAGGGAAAGCGGCCAGGAAACAACATTTTGTAAGCTTCTATTTGGGGACCCAGAATTTAAAATTATACCACCATTTCCACCCAGTTAGCAAGCAGACCCTCATCAGAGCCAATATATTAATTTGGGAATGACCTTCAGCATGACTCTACGTAGGCCTCATTTCTCAACCTCCACACTCTTTGCCCTCTGGACACTCAGCTCTCAAAGCCCCTTCTTCCTCCCCTCCATCCCTACTTTGCTCCTCCCTCCCCCACCATAAATAGCAAAAAGAATTAAAGATGAATCTTTGTTCCTCAAGCCATTTGTGAAGAGCTCTGATAAAAGGCAAGGGACACTGGGGAAGCCAGACAGAAATGGAGTGTGTTAGTTAAAGGGAGCTTGGAAGAGTCCCTGTGGAATTCAGAGAGGCTGCATATTCCCGGGTCCCATCCTTCCATTAATCAAGAGTCATGGCAATTTCTTTTATTTCTGCAATGTCTTATGCTTTCCATAGAGCTTTTACAACCATATCTTATCCAATTCTCAACATCTCTGTAAGATGATTATCAATCTGTCAGAAAGCATTTGTTAAGCATTTACTATAGGCTGGGCAATGTGCTCAGCATGAGAGATGAGGAAGGTGAGGAACACAGCAGCTTAGCAAAGTGCCCAAAGTTACCGAATGAGGTTAGTCTCTGTTCCAGAAGTCAGGTTACCTTACTCCTTGCTGAAGGCTTTTTCCTTGTGTCATTCACATAGGAGGTACAATTCTAGTCATACTACTAAGAATCCTGGACCAGGAATTAGTTAAACTGGTCCTTTCCGAGTCACCACTTCCGGGTCTATCATTCTGACCTCCTCTGGCCCTAGGACTATCATCTGCAAAGCTAGGATCATATGACTTGTCTTGCTGACCCATGCTTTGAGGACAACAGGAGACACTGGATGAGAAAATGGTTTAAAACCTGCAAAGATCTATACAAATGCAAGCCTGCCTTACTGTTATAAGCTCATTATCTAGGTCTGAATGAGAATGCAGGACAAATGGTGAGTTGAGACCTGTGAATTCCCAGCTGGGAAAAGTCTCCTTCTATGCTCCCCAAATCCCTTCCCCTGTCCACATGCCTGCCTCTAGCCTGCCTCCACACTGCCTTTCAATCACCCATGGGACCTTCCCTACCCCCTTCAAACACAACTCCCAACACTGCCTGTTGAGGGAAGAATCAACACAGGCTTGGAGCTCACAGCCAACTCTCAGCACTTTTCCCTCACCAGGTCTGTTGGTCCTCACTGCCTTCAATGCTGGCACAGCTGTTTTTCCCAGACATTCTCACACACTCCACAGAGAGAAGAGAGGCCTTAGAAGACAGAGACAGAAGCCATTGTTCTTCCTTTTGGCAAAGGTGCAGAGACAGTGCGTTTCAGAACTGAGAGTAAACAGATCGAAGTGACATCATTGCAACAATAACCCCCTTGGCCAACCATTTGTTTCTATACTGCCAACCTCATGAATGGTCGCTTCCCCTCACCAGAACCTGCATGCATAAAACAAAGAGTCTTTCAGAGCTCCCATAATCCTTATATTAAATACTGGAGTAATAGTGGTTTAATCTGAGCAGAAAGACAAACATGCAACCTGAAAGGAAAGTAAATCGAACCTCAGGCTATTCTCATAATTGCTCTACTGGGCAAACACTTTACCAAGAAAGTGAGGTCCTGGTGCACTTAACCCTTTGATGGTCACAGGAAATCTCTGCCAGTTTTCAGTTCTTATTAGCTACCTTGTGTCCCAAATATGAGTTTCTAGAGTTCTTCCAGTTTCCTTCACAGGAGGTCTAATTTCAGAGCTGGGACAGGAACTCAGAACTCACCTCAGTCAACCTACACCTGAATGACAACCTCCTTCTCCAGCATTCCATCTGCAACAGGTGGAGGTGACCCAGCCACCACTGATGGAAAGTGAGTGAGTGTGTGAGTGTGTGTGTGTGTGTGTGTGTGAATTCCCTACAGTCAGAAGGAGCCCATTACACTTCTGAGTACCTCTAACTGTTAGAAGTCTTTCCTTCTGTCTAACAAAAATCTGCCTCATTGCCATGTCAACCCTATTTTAAAGTCCAATTTTCTGAAATAACAAGAAATGTATCTCATGTCTCAATGTGACATCCCTTCGAATACCTGAAGACACTATTACGTTCCTCTTAAAGTCCTCTTTTCTCCAAGCTAAACATCTTTCAGCCAATCTGCTCAGTGGTCCTGTCCTGCCTAATTCCCATTTTTAGTTCTTTCTTCCCCCCCACTCCCACCTCTTTTCATACCGCCACCCCCTCCCCGCCCCCCTAAACACACACTTTATACACCAGCCAAAAGAATAGAGAGCAATGGAAGCTTGGACATGGCACCTTTGCAGAGCACTTACTTGTTAAAGAGGTTCAATCCAATCCTGTAATGGCGCTTCCGGATGACATCGTTACTGAAGGCTGGGGAGTCCCAGCTGTTGCGAGTCTCCTTGTGGTAGGTCTGCTTGCTCAAAGTTTGCTCCCGCAAGCTGTCCCGGGAGGAGGACTCTGAGCTGCAGTTTATTGTGTCATTAGAATTGGAGGTACTATTGATACTGTCATTGTCACCATCAGAATAATCCGACTCTGACTTGCTCTGTCTGTTGGCAGTACCATTGATGGCCAAATGACTATCGATGGGCCGGGGCCGATGCCGAGGTTCTGGCTCCTCCCGGGGGATGATCTTGGCGGGGATCCCATGGGGCATGTGCTTGGGGCTCCCTTGCTGGTTGGTAAGGCTTCGGTCATAGGCATTTTGCCTCTTTAGTGAGCCCCGTTCAGAGCGATCACTGAGGTCTACAGAGCTATCGCTTGGGGGTTCTATGGTGAGCAGAGGCAAATGGTCCATCCGTAGCCTCTGCTCCTGGCGCTCCAGGGAAGGGGTGCTCCGGCAACTAGTATCAGTGTCCATCTTGTCATCCTTGTGAGTCATTGACCAGTACTCCTGAGAAGAGTTCATAGACCGCAGCCTTAAGTCCGACTCAGTGCTGGATGGTCTGTCCACAGACTGAGAAAGAGGAAGGGGCGGGGACAGCTCCTCCTCATCAATGTATAGGGTGACATCACTGTAGGAGGCAGTCATCTCATCCAGCTTCCGATGGTCTACACCATGGAGGGCAGGTTTGAGCTCCCTCCCACAGCTCTCACGCTCCAGGTCTCGGCTCCTGATAGGCTCAGAGGTTGGAACCTCATCAGCATGCAGACTACGGCAATTCAAGGCATCATCAATTGACTCGGCAAGGGACTTTACTTGCCTGGAAAAGGCATCTTCCAGCTCTGTGATGGCATCAGCAAAGTCACTGGAGGCAGCTGGAGATTTCATTGTTGCTGGTTCCACAATGTCACCACACTCAGATTGGACCAGAGACCCAAGTTTGGTGCCATCATTTGTCACAGAGACCTGCTTCCCTTCAAAGTAGGAGCTATGGACTTTCTCTGGCCCTTCAAAAGAAAACTGCATTCTCATATTGGACAGCACAATTCGTCGTGACATACGATTTTCTGACATAGAACTCCGGAGTCGCTCAAAGTTCTTGTTCATTTGGTATTGGCGAAATGCTGTCTGGATGGTTCGAGCTGCATGGCGGGTTATGAGACGGCCCCCATATTTCCGTTCTAGCATTTCCACCTAGGTGAGCAAAGGAAAAGTTAATAATGAGAATAATCTGGATACTTGTGTAGTATTTTACACATTTCAAAGAACTAAGAACATTCATTGCAATTGATTCTCACAAGACTAAGACGCAAGGAGGGGCAGATGGAAAAACTGAGACAAGATCCTGACAACTGACTAGTTTTCTTTATACTTTATAACATATTTGTCTGAAAGATGGTTAGAAATCTGGTATAAGGCAACTTTCAAGATGTTTGTTGCATTTATAAGACAATGAAATGCCTGATGTCCCTTCTGGAAGCCTTCCTTCCTCCCTTCCTCCCTTCCTTCCTCCCTTCCTTCCTTCCTTCCTTCCTTCCTTCCTTCCTTCCCTCCTCCTTCCCTTCCTTCCTTCCTTCCTTCCTTCCTTCCTTCCTTCCTTCCTTCCT